>NC_070595.1:7337056-7617056 GCF_027409825.1 Scomber japonicus | reverse complement strand
CTCTGTGCTCTGGAGTTGTGAATGCGATGATGAGACAGTGGATTGCACTCAATATTTCATTAATAGTTCAATAATAGGCTAAATCACAGATAATTGGTTAAGATTTGAGTTGGCTTATATCTTTTAAAACTGAAGGGTACTTATGGAGTAATTATAGCTCACTACAACCACAGAAATACTGCTGGCATGAAAGTTTATGATAAAGTGGATCTATAATTAAGATTTGATAATAAGTAAGTGTAATTAAATGTGTGAGCGGAATCATTAAATTACTTACCATACTCTCATTCTGTCATTTTACCATTACAGTACATCTCCTGCATTTGCCTTTTTTTCTTTACACAGTTCATATTTATACTTTCAGCCTGAGCCGACGTCGGCTTGTGTCATATTTCTTTGTCTGGTCATCTACTCCACACCCAGCGCATGAGTTCACTGCTCCGCTCCACTGACATTATAGTATAGTGTTTTGGGGGCATTCACACTGAGCCACAACTCCATTACATAGCGCTGTAAATTAAAATAAATAAGTTTACCTGTTGGAGGTGGCAATCAGAATAGATTGGCCAGTTTAAAGAGACAGGAGCTAAAACAGACTGTAAAGAGACAGAGGCTGAACTGATGGGCTGCATAAAGGAACAGTTTAATACAAATAAGCATATGAGTTTTGAACTGTGAATCATACAAATCTATTCTAGTGGAGTCCAAAAATACATTTCTAGAACTAGAAATGAACATAATAGCCGTCTTTAACTGCTGATTCCCACAGTGTGTCATTTATCCACAATTACTGTAATTAACACCATACAAGTTAAAGGTCTGATTCATTTTCTGTCAGATTTGTAAGAGGAGGGCTTTTTACATTTCCAGAGTGTGAGTGAAGGAATGAAGAGAGAGGAGACTAAATGAGGAATAATTGCAGGAATGTGTTGAATGGTGTTGGGGAAAAAAACAACAAGGAGAAAGTAAAGATGGCTTTTATTGTGAAGCATTCACAGGAAACACAATGTATTTGCCCCTGAGTTTAGCCTTGACAGCGACCGTTCATAAACAGTGCTTGCTCGTTCTGTGTGCAGCATCCAGTTAGATTGTGGTAGCTTGTGGTTTAATGGAAAAAGACAAATCACTGACAAACTTCTTTATTAAAACTATTTGTTGGTTTTTCTTATAAAGTAGTAGCTCAGGAAGGGTTTGCTGGGACCTGTAGTATTAAACCACACTCACCAGTATTACCACAGGTGTCACTAAATCAACCAGCACTGAAATCTTAATGATTCTGACTTCAAAGCTTAGTTGTAGTGTTTGCAGCTTGGTATAATTGATATGCTGAATGCACAGTTTTCCCCATGCTGTCCATCCCCTGCTGGGTTTTGTGATTACCACCACACATTTCCTCATCAATTAGCCCTGCTACTGTATAAGAGAGAGTGGTCGCCGCTTGGCATGCAGTGAGTTATGGAATGCAAGTCAGCGTAACAGTGAATATATTTATTGTAGCTTCTTGAAAACTGGAGAGAGCAAAATGTGTGTGTTTCATGTGCATTTCCTCTAAGTGACGCCGGCAGTTTCTTGAGCGTAAGTTACTTAAGTGTCAGTAAACCCTCCACCTACAAACTGTGCAGTACAAGCCACTTATCTGACCATGCACACACATGCATGGTATGTCCTGCAGATAGCGCACACACTAAAAGAATTACTTCACTATTTTATAGCCTGCCGCAGCAGAACTCTGGGAAAATACTGATTTCATGATGTTGCTGCAACCCCTCATCCTGCAGCCTCGCACTGTTCTCTGCTTCCCTCCCCTCACACACACAAACATGCACACATATACACACACTCACACCCACAACTAAGGAGCACAGCGTTGCATAGAGCTGGTTGCTAAGCAACAAGCATCCTCTTGCTCTTCCTACACATTGAGAAGTGTGCTGTACACACACCCAAAACACAAGGATTCAGAATCACACACACACACACACACACACACACACACACACACACACACACACACACACACACACACACACACACACACACACACACACACATTGCTGTAATGACAGCGGTGAGAGTGTGAGCGTGTGACATCCTTATTTTCAGATGAACCATCTAAAACAACATCTGTTTCTTCCAGAGAGACCCTTTAGCGTAGATCAGCGGAGCTCAATGCAGTGAAACAGCTTTAGTTAATTAATTAAATGGAGGCTATATCTCTTCGCCATTGACCCATACTGATAGTAAACGCACTAATTGTGTGGTTTAAAAAAAAAAAAAAAAAAGACCCATTAACATCTTTCCATCCCCTGAGCAGACTCTCAATTTTTCGGGGAGCCCCATGTAAATCACAGCAAAGCAAAAAGGCAGCACTAAGCCATTAAAACAGAAGGCAGTGCAATTATAATCATAGACGAGAAAACAAAACAAAAACACATTATCGCAAAGAGCGAGACCGGGGATAAACAACTGCATTCATGTTATAAATGACTGATTCTAATTTAGGGTTTTTTTTAATTTTTTGTTGTGGCTTATTCCAGCTGCTATAAAAAGCTTATTCCCATAATTGCACATTGATTTGTGGAGTGTCAGAATGTGGCCGTCCTGCAACTGTATAAACTGATTAGATCATCTATAATGGAGCTCTGTACTGCATAGATCTCATTTGCCAAGCACTGCAGTGATACAGTGGTTCCAGTTAGTATTAGGAACATAATATGCATGAGGAATTAAAAGATGGCAGTGGATTAATATATTACATTACACATGTGTATGTCATGTCATGTGTCTTGTCTGCTTTTCTTTTCTTATAGAAATCAGTAGAGCCAGACCGATATATCAGTCGGCCGATATTGATTTATGTATATTTGATCCTTTTTCTTAATTCAAGTTTAATATACATACATGTGTTTTGTTGTTGTATGTGTTTTCTTATTCATAAGATTTTGTATTTATTAAATTCCAAGTGAAGTTTACTGTTTGAGTGCATTGTGTTTATAGTTAAACTGTAAAATATCATGCCTCCATTACATATCTTTATTACAAGTGTTCGATAACCACACAAAAAATGTGTGTTTTATGTACATATACTGTACAGATAAGATTATCAGCCAATATATCAATATCAGATTGGCATCAGCCCCACATAAATCCAGTATTGGTTGGGCTCTAGATATCAGTAGGTGTATCAATCAAATATAAAATATGTAAAGCTTTAAGTGACCAATCACCCTTTAAAAATGACCAAAGTGCTAAAGTTCAGTTTTGTATTTGAATTTTTTATCTTTTTCTGGAGCTTTTAACTGCATATCACAGTCTTCATCAACTCCATCCACATATGAAGGCTGTGAGATGTAGCTGAGAGCTAAGGCTACTGGTCAGTTTCAAGGCATTATCTCAGCATTTTAGACTGAATTGAAGTTGAATGAAAACAGGAATGAAAAGTGCCTAGAGCATTTAACCATCGACTAAGTTAAGGAAAAGAAATATGAAAGATATGTAAAAGCAGAAGAAAGTATTTAGAGCTGAAACGAAAGTTGATTCCTTGGTTCGTCATTGAAAAAGAAAATTAATCTGCAACCATTTTAAATATTAATTCATTTTTCAATATTTCAATATTATCTGGCTTGTAGCTTCTATTTTTGTTGAATATGATAGCTTATTTTTGGGTTTTGGATTCTCTTTTCTCTTCTGGTAAAATGTTTTTTAAAGACTAATCCTGCACTTAGGACAGCAAACATATATATATATATCCATGTATCCTGAGCTGAGTGGATAACCCCTCCCATCAGTGGTACTCCTCTGTGTAGCTTTGGCTCTGCTGAAAAAAACATTTATGATTTACATAACACAATTAAACAGAACTATGGTATTTCTGAAGGATATTTATTGTTATTTAGTGATGTTAATCTAGTTAAGTGAAACAGATTGGATTCCTCATATATTACAGACGCTGGACACAGAACTGAAGTAAAGTCCTTTTAAAGCTTGTATAGAGTAGAGATTAGAACTAGATTAGACTAAAATAGATTAGGAATGATCAACATACTTTCCACATGATCTCTCTCCCCTACTACCTAATTGACCCCAGATCATCTCTGTCGCTCCGAGTGCTGCCACGGGGGCGATTCCATTGACTGACAGTTGCATTATGGGAGAGAGACAGTCAATAATTTACACGCTGTCAGACCGGATGACGTCACATGATGGATACGAGATATAAACACAGGGTTGGAGGCACATGTGCGTGCAATGTTGAGCATGTAAACACAACAACATCATAAACACATATGCAGGCAAAGAATGTGGTCAGAACACACAAAAACTCACATGCACACGCATATGTATGAACAAACACAGATGAGTATTGTTCCAGGCGTGCCAGAGGAAGTCAGAGGTGCAGCCAGCTGAATTCATTTACTATAAATACACACATCATATCCTCTTTAACACTCAACACACACACACAATCATGAGGGCACAAACACTCTGAGAAGCACTTCTGTGCACTCCCTCACACGTGTGATCCCAACATCTGTTTCTGATGCCGCCGACAGAGGAGAGAGGATGAGAATAGAAGAAAAAAAACATACAGGATGGAGGTTGTGTGTGTGTGTGTGTGTGTGTGTGTGTGTTTGTGTTTGTGAGCGATAAACTGATTCCCTGATGAAGCCAACAGACCAACCCATCTTTCTGATTCTATTACCTGATCAATTACTCCTATTTCCTCTCTGGTCTTCTTCTTCTTCTGCTCTCAGTATCTGGCTGCTCCTCTTATCTCTGATTTCCCTCCTTTTCTTCTCCTCCCTCCTTACCTCTTCCTCCCCATCTGCTCACCCCCTTTCTCTCCCCTCCTCCCTCCCACACTATCTTTCCTTCCCCTCAATTCTTCATATCAACTGCTGAATCATAAACACATTTCTCTATCCCTCCCTTCCTTTCTCTCACATTTTGTGTATATACAATACTGGGCCATTTAGGATGAAATGGATTGGCATTGTAGTATAGAAAATAATATAATAATAATAATATAAAATAACAATGATATTATAAACTGTATTTATAGAGCACTTTTCAAAATCAAAGCTACAAAGTGCTTCAAGGCAGCAAAATACACTAATCATAAAATAATAATATAAAAGAAAACAATGTGATGAGTAAAACCCACTTCAATGTAGTAAACAAAAGAACAGACCATATTTAACAGAGATAAAAGCAATTCAAGGATCAAGGCACGTAACTGCTAAGCTAAAGTAACCAGCAGAGCTAAATAGTATAAACAACTGTGGGATTAGCAAGAAAGTTGCTAAAAGAAGGAGATAACTATGAGTGTTTAAGCAGAATTAGTGTAAGTTTAAATGTGGCAGGTAATTAGCCACAGTAATGAAGCATATAGCTAAATTAAAAGCTGCTAACAGTAACCAGTAACACAGAAACACCAGCAACTGGAAATATGCTAACTGCAGCATGTCAGTTCACAACTTCATTTAGCCAGATGTTAATACAGCAGTTAAAGACACTCATTGGGATTATTATTGATAGTTAGGACATAAAACCACTTTAGGAAAGCTAGCTTGCTAGTGAGCTAGCTGTTACATGCTAACATTAAATTGGGATTTTCTTGGGTTTTCACTTTGTTCCATGTACTTCCCTTTCAATGTACAGTAGCATCAATGTTCAGTACTTTAGCTTTTAACAATATATTAATGATTATATTAATGATTATATTAACATCATTGGCTATCCTGTGTTAGCCACAGACTTACTACTGTCCCTCACTCTTTGGGGAAGTAAAGCAAATCATTAACTGTATTTTTATTATTGTTTGACATGCAAAATGTGACACAGCAGTTTTTAGGTACCTTTCCACTAGTTTTTCCAGTTTGGCGCCGACATTTTTATAGTGGTAGTTTTCACCCAAAAAGGGACACAGTCACTGTGAGGACAGCAGTGACATATACCTGTTCTCATCTATGCTTTATTGGGAAACCAATCATTGCTGGTTGAAGTCAAACGCATTACTACGGGTGGCAAATTGCCACAGACACCAGATTTTAAAACTCCATATACTGTGAAATACAGAGAGATTTATTTGGCAATGATAGGTTTAATCAGTATTGTGTGAGCTTGCTTGGCAAGGATATACGTCCATATATATAAAAGTCCTTTAACACCTAAACAGCTCAGTTTCTGTTACAAATAACCGAGTTACAAGCAAAAATAGCTGGTGCAACAGCCAGCAGGTACATTTCAGTAAGGTACAGCATGACCATGACACTCGTTTATTTTTCTGCACTTGTGTGTTTGTGTGCACAACCATTGGCAAAGCGTACTGGACAGGATGACAAGTCTGTGATTAGTTCCGAGTTACCGATCCATATTTGCTCAGCTGTACATGCACTCCCATAAATGTGACTTCTGAGGCAGGTAAACAGGAAGTGAGCTGATTGAATTAGAGGAGGACAGACTATCCAAACAGACGGAGATCATCTGAGAGTAAGAGAAAGAGACGGACCGAAAGGGAAAGCAGAGACAGCAGGTGGGACAGGAAGCTCTGATTCAGGAAGCGATTATGAGACAAAGCGATCAATGCGGGCCTACTGTAATAGACTGCATGGTTGCTGTGTTGTTTAACAGTATGGTGAATCTGCACCAGTGTGTGGTTAATGCATGCTGACAGAAGTTTTCATTGGTATCTATTAGTGTCATTTGGCATTTATCAGTGTACTTCTACAGTCATTCAGGATTAGATTTCTACATAATTTAGCAACATGCCAACAAACTGAAGTGAAGTGAAAGTGAAGGAGGAGACAAAGAGTGGCAGCATTTTAATTTGGAGCTACTAATTGTCTTTTTGTTGCATTCTTCCTTTCTCAGTATTGTCATTTCAATGCCTTTCATTATGACATTTCCTGTTTTTCAAGCACTATATCTTTAAAATGATAGCAGGAAAAGCATGTGGTTACAGTAGTAGTAGTAGTGTGTGGTGCACTGAGGCTGTACACTGTAGGCTTTTACTAGGACGGTGGGTTTGTTTCCATTATAACCTGCTATTTATACACACAGTGAAACTCTAACCCCTGCTTTGACCACACACACATACACACACATACACTCATCTTACCACAGGAGGCTGTCTCCATGGATACAAGAGTGCTCCTTGATTGAACTCCTGTTGAAACTGGACAGGGAGCAGTAGTCTTATTATCTAACCAACATTATCTCCAACAGGCTGGCCCATTGAAACTTTACCACCACTGATCAGAGCGGGGGTCTCTATCTCTGCCACACAGAAATGAAGCAGTGCAATGGAGATAAGCTGAGCTCAACACACAGCATCTTGTTGACCTTGATGTGTTAGAACTACTGTAACCTACATGTGAGCAGCTAAGGGGGGAGTGACAAAGGGGCAAGAAGGGGTATTGAGTTGCCCAGATGTTTTTAGGATGATTGTAAGGGCAAGAAAAAAAAGAAAGGGGGAAGGAAAACAAACAGCAAACCACTAAAGAAAAGAGGCGTTGAAAAGATTGACTGACAGGGAGAGGTCTAAAATTAAAATGAACACAGAGGAGGGAATGAGAAAGAAACAAGTTGAGAGAGGAGGAGGCTTTAGTTTGAAAGAACATCATCACCCAAAATAAAAGTCTGTAAAAGTGTTGCCAAGGACATTTTTCCTTGACAAAGTCATCCGTTCATTTTTTTAAATGGACGTGTTGAATGGTCATCCAGATGTCCAGTAAAATACATTTTGGCCACTTTATTGGCACCATATTTGATTTATTACATAATTGGGTTACTGTTAAACAAAAATAAATAAATGAAAAATGAATGAAATTTTAAAAAAGAAAGTTTTGAGAGGGGTGGGGGAATAATATTTCGAGGGGGGGGGGAGAGTCACTACTGTATTTTCAGAATTAAGTAGTGTTAAATAGCGGTCCAGATGCCCAGTAAAATACATTTTGGCCACTTTATTAGCACCATATTTCATTTGATTTGTTACGTAAATGGCTCACAGTTTAAAAACTTTTTCTTAAATTAAAAAGTTGAGATTTTGAAACTGAGGACATAATATTAAAAATAAATAATATTTGTCCACTTTATTAGCACTGTATTTGATTAAACTTGTAACTGGGCCACTGTTAGAATAATTAATTAATATTTTGAGGGGGGTGGGGGAATAATGTTACAAAGGACACAAAAAATTAATCAAATTACAGTATTTCGAGAATAAAGTATTGTTAAATGGTCATCCAGATGTTCTGTAAAATACGTTTAGGCCACTTCATTAGCACCATATTTGATTTATTACATAACTGGCTCACTATTAAAAAAATGTAAAAAATAAAAAAATGTGAGATTTTGAGGTCATGATATTAAGTAATACAGTGGGAAAACAGTTGAATTACAGTATTTCAAGAATAAAAGTCAGAATAAAATTGGCTGCTTCTAGTGTAAAATGCCTGTTTATTGAATTACCTGTGCATGTTTTAATATTTCCTGACAGTCCAGAGGCTGCTGTGTCCTACAGCTATTTTAACCTCTGTGTGGACTGCAGAGTCACTTCTCTCCTCTGACAGGTAGCTCTGTGTCTCTGTCACCTCTGGTTGCCCCTCACTTGACTGGGCACCTTTGCTCTGTTTTGGGACTTGCCTCTCTTACTCCAGGATACTCAAAGAGACAGCTACCACCACACTTTATCAGAGGTGCTGAAGTTAACATGTGTGTGTGTGGGACAATAGGCAGCAGCACACGAGCAAGTCACTTTGTCAGTCTGAATGAGATGCTATCTACTACTACATCTGCACAGCACGGAGCAATAATGCACAGCAGACTATATGATTGTGGCTGCCTCTCACATCCTTTACATAAAGCCCGCTGAGTTTTAATCACCGTCTGATGTCATGAATGCGCTCTGGGCTCAGCTGTCTGGAGAAAACCAGGTCCCCGCTGTACTCCAGCTGCTGCTTCAAAACACGTTCACTTATTGACTCATACATCATGTAACTGCTTTCACTTCCTCTGATAATAAGATGAGCTTTTATTGGTGAAACCTGCAACTTCAGATATTCATTTGACACATTAAAACTGACAAAAACTAACTGTTAACAACATAAAATCTCATTAATACTCCGCCTTAATTTTTTACTACTATTTCATTAATATTATGACTATTAAACTTGTTTCCCCCATTAAATTACATGATTTCATAACGTGGTGACTTCTTCTCAACATCTTTCTTTCTCCTTAGTCGTAATTAATGGTGCCACTTTGTAGGATGGAAAACTTGTTCTACATAACTGAATGTGTCGTTTACTAGATTACAACAAATCCGTCTGTGGGAAACAGCAGTGACCTACTGTGAGTGACTGTGTTACTGTCACTGTTACAGAAATAATCATCTTGATGAGACGTCTTTGTGTCACCCAGCAGCAGAACAGGAGTCTTGCACAGAGTTGTTTTAATCACGATTTCTATTAGTAGAAGTGAGCATCCAGTACGTTGAAAGTGCTCCATCTGCTTATGACTGGTGTCTACTTCCTCATACCTATTTTTTATAATATTCCAACCAAACTCTCATCACACGCTTCACCACAGATCAGGTCAGAGTGTAGTTTCGTTAACGGGCGAGCAAGATGAGGACTGATAGTCTCAGTGCCCTCCTGCCAACAATAAGTCAATTAAAAAAAGATGAAATATATGTTTTATGCATGGATTATCATTGCCCAGAAGACCTTGGACTGGAAGCATTACAACAGCCACAGTCAGAGGTACACTAGCACTCTATAGTTACCTAGCAACAGCTTTCACACCCACTATCAAGGTTATCTCCCTGATGGCTAACACATTTTTCAGAGCCACGACACACACACACACACACACACACTCACTCACTCATATACAGATGCATGTTTGAATGCCATGCACATTCTTGAAAACCAGCATCCGTTCAGCTTTGCTGCTTTTTACTTTACATATTTTTAAAATTCAAACATGGTTATTTTCTGCACACATTGCTGTCACCATAATCTGATATTTATTCTTGTAGTGTTTTCAATTGTAAAGTTTGTTCTAAAGATAATGCTGGTTTGTCTGATTTGGAGCAACAATGTGACGTGTTGACAGCAGACTAGGCCTGTCACGATAACTGCTTCTGTTGGACGATGTATTGTTCCATTCTTGTCATTTGACGATAACTTTATTGATTCCAAAAAAATGATGGTCATGTATATGTATCATATTATAAGTTGGCATATAGACTTGATCATGCTGATAATTACATTATTGTATGATAAGTTGATAATGTAATTATTGTGACAGGCCTACAGTAGACATTAGACATTTTTGATTGGCTTAAGAAGATCCAAATAAATGTCTAAAATGGAAAGCTGCATCCTCTGGGGAACATGAATGTGCTCAATCTATATTTTATGGCTGTCTGACCATTACATTTCTTGTTTTATGTGGACATGTTGGCATGATGGTGGGCCTGATGCAGTAGAGAAAAGGTTATAGAGAGTTCCAAAAACATTAGGAATCATCCTCTGGGGACCATGAATGCCCAAAGCGAATGTCCTCTTAGCCTGGAACAAAATATTTCATTGGTTTTTACCATGCTAGCAGCGTAGTTATAAGGATGTCCATGTTCTTCTTGCAGCCAGTTGTTCTACTACTTTGGTCCATACTGAAATATTTCTACAACCACTGGAAGGATTACCGTGAAATATTCATATTCCCAATACGGGAATAGGAATAGGAATCCTAATACGTTTGGTGATCCCCTTACTTTTCATCTAGCATAATCATGAGGATGACATTTGTGGATTTGAGTGAAATATACGGTATATAATAAATATAAAGATATGGATTGTCATAACATTTGGTACAGACATTCATGTTCCCTTCAGTATAAATTGTAATCAGGTCAAAAATCCCATCATCAGGTCAAAAATGTAATGTACGACTTAATATGCAGGTCTTATGACAGACCTGTTGTTTAGTCCTTATTAACATATTCTAACAGGTTAAAGTTGCATTTTCATACAGCTGAAAGTAACACTGTGCCTACAAACAGCTGTAGACTCTTGTTAGAATTATATCATGGACAGCTAGTTACACATGTATCAACCAAGTTTCTGCTTAACCATGTCACTTATAGAATTGTAAGGTTTTAACTTAGTGAGGAATATAACTGATACACTGTTAACAGTAATGAGAGTAAAGCGGTATTTATGATTTGATCACCAAAGTGTCTGTGAATACGGTGTTTGCCTTTTCCATCTGGGCCCCAAACTAGACACACAAACACACAACTCCTGCTGGATTTTTACCCCCCCTCCCCTCCGCCCCCGCCCCCACTTCAGCCAGACCGTCATTTTACATCTGAGCTTGTTTGCCTGGAGAAACGCTAAACACAATGAAGTCCAAGCGCAGACACAGACGCCACTTCCAATTCCCGTACACTTAACACACAGGGACAGCGAGACGGCGTGACGACACCCACACAGACAGACGAGCGCATTCGCAGGCAAAAGGAGACTTACAGGGGACCATAACACACCCCCGGGGACAGTCACATGGCTGAGTGATCAATACACACCATGTGTCTGCTGTATAAAGACCTCTCTCTGCCTGTCCCTCTGTTTGTCTCCCTCTGTTTTCGCTCTTTTCCTTCCTTTCCCACAGATGCTCTTTCTCTGACTCTATCATTCTCTTGTCTTGTTTATCATTTAGTTTCCTCCTCTCCTCCATCATCATCACGACACAATTTATGGTCGCTCTCCAGCGCTCCTCCTTGACTTTCCTTTATTCTTGCCAACTCTTCTGTGAATGATTTCTCTTTCCCTCCCTTTTTTTTCTCTGATCTTCAATTAGGAGATCCTAATCATCCGTGTCTAATTTTACTCCTCCCCATGTGACCTTGCACAAAGACTTCTTCACATCTAATAAAACATAACGCAGGCCACTTAACAATCTCCTATGTACACTACCATTAACTGTAATTAACTAAAAAGGAATGATGTGGAAGTTGCAAAATGTTGAAAAAACACACTGTCACAGTATTTGTTGGACTCTAACTTGATATGAGGACCACATTTATGCAAGTTCCCCAATTGTCAGCTTTATTAGCCACAGTATAGTAATAGGGAATGGTGTCCACAACCCAAAATCCTAACTTTTTATGAGATAGTCGAATAATTGACAGTAAATCTGGGCCAGAATGTACTAAACCCAGAATAGGATTGCTGATCCTGCATTACTCAGTAATTCATTCATAAGGATGTGAAAGGAAGATTTTTTCTGCTAAGACAGCACTCCTGTTCTCAGACGCCTGATATTTTATGGATACTGGTCTAAATCTTATGGTCCAATATCTCATCTGGGTCCGGGGCCAAAGGTATTTCTGTTTTTTGTTCTCTGTGCAACAAAAAAACATGGCGTATTGTCATTTTGTGTTGCGGCTAGCATACCAAAAAAATGGACATTTGTAAAGGTCAGAGGCCTTTGAGAGAGTTTTACTAAGTATTTATTGTGGTAGCAGTGCTAGGATAATGGATTTGCATGTCTGAGTTACTGTATAGCAAGACTACAGGCAAAATTTATTGGAGGTAATTGAAGAGGTGATTCAAGAAGTGATTATACTGCAGGTTAGCAAGTAGTCTTTTATAATTATACATTATTAAAGTGTTTAACTCTTGTTAATGTCCTTTGGAAAAGAGGAAAAGGATTAAACAGGACTAAAAGTCTGCAGTCACGCTAGCAGCACTGTGAGACTGTAAAAGCTAGCATCAGCATGCTAACATTCACAGTGGCAATGCTAATATGCTAGTGTTTCGCAACTATAGTGTTGATCACATTCACCATCTTTACTTATTAGCATGTTAGCATACTAACATTTGAAAATAAATAAGCATTAACCACAAGGTACAGCTGAGACTGATTTGAATGTCATTAGTTTTGCAGGAATTTGGTCATAAATTGGTTATACTATGTTGTATAATAATGGTGCTACAGAGGGAGTCAAGGAATCACTAATATTTCAATTCATGCTGTGGGGGAAATTAATGTATCTACCAAATATCATGGCAATTCATCTTGTAGTGACATTTCACAAAAAACTAAAATGTAAGGAGTTCCCCAAATTGAGATGGATTCATCCTCTTGACACCATGAATGTCTGTGCAAAATTTGATGGAAAGCCATTCCACTACTCGATAAGATATTTCATCCTGGACTAAAATGGTAAAACGACTGACCTTCACACCAGTATAAAAATGAAAATTATTTTTATTGACTGGTGTATAAATGTGTTGAGGGTAACTGATAGAGAATTTCTTTGGGCCATTAGGCCACACATACAGTGTGATATCCATCCAAATTCAACAAGTTGTTTTGATAAGCATCATTGATTTAACTTATTAGAGTGGAGTCTAGCGGTGAAACACTCCAGTGCTTTTTAATAAAATAGCAACAACTACACATTGGTGCTGGAGGGATTGTAAACAAGTCACCTTTTTAGGGATTGTTCAAAACTGAAGTCATACTGGGAAGGGATTCACAGAGAAATCATTTTCAATTTAACATTAATTTACCATTATCATCATTTTTATGTTTGCCAAACTGTGAACAGTTCATTTTCCTAAGAAAGCAGCAATGTATAATTCAACAACTATTATCATTTTTAAGGCTACACTACAGGGGAAACTAAGTAAGTAAGTAAGTAAGATAAAAAGGTTGGGTGGCAGTTCAAACACAGAGCAAGATGTCCCAACATCCATCAGCTAGATTGCCATATTGTCTACTATGAATATTCATTGTCTCCAGAGAAGGATTTCGCATTATTCTGGTGGCCCCCTGACCTTTCATCTTTTATGTATCTCAAAAACAAATAGTTGGAATCCCATTAACTCGTCTGTGTTTGAATGTGAAGTAGGACATCGCTGGAGGAAAAAACATGTGATCCCCTCTTTTCTTTTCTCTGTACTGTCTGTGCTGTTCAACATCACACGAGAATAATCCAGCGCTAGCGCGGACATGATCTTAAAAAGATGAACAAGGGGTCAACTGCTGCCTTTGGGTTCTCCCTGCGACGGTGAGAGCAGAGGGCACAATGCTCACAAACGCACAAACACACGCACGCACACACGTACACACACACACACACACACACACACACACACAGAGATTTATGCAATTAAGCTGTTAAGCTGCGTGTGTGTGGCGTGTAAACTGCTAGTGGCCTAACTGATAAGTGCAGTAAGTGAGTGTTAAGGACCGGATGTAATGACACACTGATGCTCATGTAATTCTGTTTACTGCTGCTACTCATTAGTGGTGTAATACAAAGCTATTGAGTGTATTTATGTCTATTTATTTCTTGATAATATCTGTAATCACAATTATACCAAAAGTGTGGCCTATAGAAACCACCTATGCTGATTATCATATATGTTTATGTTAAAAAAATATGCAAAATAACATTTGTAATATAATGTCTTAACCATGTACTAAAATTAATCAATTATAATAAAATATAACCCATATTAAGATAACATAGGAAGTTTATGGTGTGGGAAAGGAATAGTGGGAATAAAACAGGAGGTTTTAACATTTGGAAAATACAACTCAGAATTGTATTTCATGATTTTTCAAAAGTGGAGGTTGTGTATGTAATGTGAGAAGGCCCAGAGAAATGAAGAGTTGCTCTGAAGTGTCTATTATTTAAAAAACTGAGAAAGCTCTTGAAAACAAATTAAGCATATGTGTTTTGTTTTTTTGTGAGGTTGTACATGCAGTGGGAGTAAGTTGTGTCTGTAGGGGGAAAAAAGGAGGATGGAGGCTCTTAATAGGCTCTCTTTCTTTTTTCATTCTTCAGGCAATTTATCGCTTCTCATGTGAACAAATGAGTGAGAGAGAGCAAGAGCAAGCAGTGGAATATTACAGCAACAATGTGGATGCTGTTTGTATTTGTTCATATCTTCATAATGCATTTGTATCCTTAAACGTCCCTACTACCCATCTCCATGTAATGTGTAGATGACAAAATTGACATCACACAGAAAGAAAGTATCATTTTGATTTTGGTGTTCTTGTGATGTGATGGCCGACATTCATATCTACTAATGTCAAATAAATATGTAACACTCACACATTCACAGTGTAATCCAGTGGTGTTGATTGTGCAGTTAAGCTGCTGTATATGGACTTGAGAGGATCACATTTATAGTCAGATTAAAGCGGTTCTGGTGCAGCGTACACTGTGGTCTAACCACAGCGGAAGGAAAGTCCTAAAATCCCGTAAAAATGTCCATCTTTAGAGGCGGGGTCACTAAGGAGACAAGAACGAGACCAGAAGTGATTGAGAGGAGACTAGTGAACTGATGAGGTCCCGTTTTCTGTGTGTGATGGACTCAATTTAGTTTGAAAAATGCTTGTCGTATTCCCAGCTTTTTAATTATTCATTTTTAATTAATTTTGTAAATGACATTGTGTGTTCTCTTGTAATTGTGTTTCGTTAGGCTTCGCTGTGCTGCGTTGTAGTGTGTGTGTGTGTGTGTGTGTTTGTGTGTATAGTGTTGTCTTTGTTTTTTTGAGTGTGACAATTGACTCCGTGGCCCCTCCTGGAGCACAGACCACAGGGCAGCCTTGTGATTACTACTGAACAGACAACCACCTTATCACACACACACACACACACATACATGCACACACATACCCACACATGATGTAGAAATGAAGCTAACCCACCATCAGAGCGCTGTTTCCACCCTGTTCACCCAAAAGCCACCAAATAACTGTCATTTAAAGACAAAATTCCACTCTGATAACACACACACACACGCACACACACACACACACACACGCACACACATACACACACACAGTCACACACACTCACACACTGAAGGGCCATAATCACAGCATGGGCTTTTTATTCTAGGGGTTGCCTAGTAATATGTCGCATTTGACAAACACATGCAGACAAAAAAAGACAACTACATACACACACACACACACACACACACACACACACGTGCACACATACACACACGCAGAGTGGAAACACTCCACTCAACACCTGGAGGACATTTTAGTCAAAGGGCATCATTATGAGTTCCCTTCACTGAAGGAGCCACATGTTTGTCATTGAGGAAAAGAAGGAGAGGAAGAGGAGGAGAGATCATCAGAGCGAGGAGAGTAAAGTTTACAATGAAGGAGGAAAGAAAACAACTAAACACGTCGTGTGTCACCGCCATCATAATGATCCGTGCAGTACGAGCGTTCTCTGATGTGGGCGCCACAAATCCACATGACTACCCCCGCTATTTGTCACTGCTGTACAACACTTACAAATGATAGTAATGTTACATAAATGATGCATGTGACAGTTTCCTAATCTGTGGTCTCTGTGGTTAAACTTTGGCTGGGCTCAGACACAAAAATGACGTGGTTATGGTCAGGGAAGGATTGTGATCATAGCTTGAAGTAGGAGACAGGATGCAAACAGCTGTTCAAGAATGTCAGTGATGAAATGATTATCAGTTCATCCCCATCAATAATTTAACCATTCAAAAATATAGTAAGCATGAGGGATGTGTACCAGGTTGTGTCACTTGGTGGTGCTAGACCTGTCACAATAATTACGTTATCAACTTATTGTACAATAACGTAATTATCAGCATCATCATGTCTATATATGGACTTATCGTAGCAGCTAAGAGGCTATTCATGTCACATTGGCTAAGTGAGTAGTGTCCTTCATTCCTCACTGTGCACGTCCTGAGTGGAGACTGCAGAAGCGAGTAGCGTTTCTTATATGGAATTAAAGGTAAATAACTCTGTCCCAACCCATAATGGCAGTCTGTGTTTTTACAGAAGTGTAGCACCCACCCTCCAATTCCACCCCCACCCCCCTTGCATTATTATGATATTATATTATCATTACATCAGTGATATATAATGATCTTCAAATGACAATAATATCGTTTATTGCGATCATATCTGAGACAATATATCGTCCAACAAAAGTAGGTGGTGCAATATGTCAATATGTTTCCCGCCATAGATATATACTGTACATGTAGATACCACAATGGAAGTCATTTTATCCATGCATATTGGGCCATCAGGTAGGTGTTTGGCTCTTATGTGGTGCATGCTGTATGCAGGTTTGCAGTCAATAAATGGCATAACTGATGATAATAAATGGAAGCTACTAATTCACTTGTTAAAAACTCATTTGTCCCTGCTGCAATTGGCCTTTTAAATAACTGATTTTTTCTTGGTATTTATTGTTCACTGTTTTGTCTGATGTTGATATATCATATTTTTTGCTCATCTTATTTATTCATTCCTCTATTGACTGTAGTCTTTTACTGCTGGCTGTGCAACAAATTGCTCCTCGGGGATAACAAAGATATACTTGATCTCTTGATCTCTTGACTTCAAGCATGAATTCTGAAGAGAGAGGCCAAAACTATAGACCCAAGACACATCCTATCCTATAGATACAGTATGTGAATAGATATACATTTCCCTCTGTTTCCAGTCTTTGTGCTAAGTAGACCTGTGATAATAACTACTTTTGTCAGACGATATATTGTCTCAGAAATAATCGCGATAAACGATATTATTGTGATTTGAAGATCATTTTATACCACTGATATAATGATTATTACACTTCTGTAAAAACAGAGTTATTTACCTTTAGTTCTCCTGCAGTCTCCACTCAGGACATGCACAATGAGGAATGGAGGACACTACTTGCTTAGCCAATGTAGCATGAATACCCTCTTAGCTGCTCTAATGTGAAGTGTGGCAATATTCAATATTCCTTGAAATAAATGCATTATGTTGTAGATTACCAGCTATTGATTTTAGTTTACATCCCCATCTCTCAAATAACCACCCACCTCAAAGTCCTGCACAGCCATAAGAGGTCATTGTCAGGTACAGTAAACACACGGTAGTTCATTTAAGACATTGTAACGAACGATGGCCGCTGAGGACAGAGAGGAGGAGCGGACAGAGAAGAAATGAAGAAAACAGAGTGGACACCAAAAAAATCAAACACAAACACCAAATGAAAACTGAGAGGAGTGAGAGCAAAAGACGAGAGGAGGAGGTGGGAAGGAAAAACTGCGCTGTGTTGAGCGGAGTGGAAATGAGAAGGGGAGGAAGAGGGGGGGGGGGGACAGAGGTGACAAATTCATCGCAAATGTGGCAGTGATTGTGGCCGGGAATAAGCCGGCGCTGGATTAGAAGACAGACTCAGAGCTGTGGGGTTTAACACAACAACAACAACAAACAAACACCACCACCTCACCCCCCCCCCCCCCCTTTCATTTTTACATTCCCTATATCTCTGCGCTCCATTATTCATCCGTGGGCAATTGCATATCAATATAACTTCTATCTGACTCTCCCTCCCCTCTTTTTTTCTCTCTCTCTTTCTCTTTCCGTCCCTCTATTATAACCCAACAGCGTGGGCACTATTATGGAATACTGTGATTGCTCGCCACATTTAGGCTGTGAGAGGAGGAGAGGGGGAGGTGAAATAGAGAGATAGAGAGCGATGGAGAGACAAAGATAGAGATGAGAGTAAGATGTGGAAAAAAAATGTGTAGCACCTTTCGAATAAAGCTTGTTAGCCATGGGGTGTTAATAAGGCGGAACAAGATGTGTGTGTGTGTGTGTGTGTGTGTGTATGTGTGTGTGTGTGTGGGTGTGTGTGTGTGTGTGTGTATGTGTGTGTGTGTGTGGGTGTGTGTGTGTGTGTGTGTGCAGTGATCCGTCTGGCCTTGAGATGCTGCAGTTACTGTAATCGGCCCCCATACAATACAAGGCAAAGGAAGAGATGAGAGGAGAAAAGAGAAGGGGGGGGGGGGAGGAGAAGAACAGAGAAAGGGAGATGATAGGACGAAAAAGGAAAGAAAGAGAGAAGAGACAAAAGCCGAGAATATAAGACTAAAGGAGAGGAGAAACTAAGGGCGGACAAGAGATAAGAAAAAGAAGGGGAAAAAGAGAGAAGAGAGAAAAGGAGATGAGAGGAGAAAAGAGAAGGGGAGGAAAAGAGAGGAGAAGAGGCGAGAAAGGAAGATGAAAGGATCAAGGAGAGAAAGAGAGAGAAGAGACAAGAGGAAAGAAAGGAGCAAAAAGGGGAGAAAAAAAGAGAGGAGAGGAGATAAAATCTGAGGAGTTGAAGAGCAGAGGAGAGAAGGGATGAGAAGAAGAGGAGATAAAATGAGAGAAAGGGAGAGAAAAGAAGGAAAAGGGGAGAAAAAAGGAAGAGAGGAGAAGGAACTGTTGTGTTCTAGTTTTACTTTGACCTCTGTCTCTCTGTCCCTTGTCTCCCTGATGACACCACACACATTATGTGAAGCTCCAGGAGGCCTTTGGATGCCTGGGACTGTCAGTGAGCTGTTTCCCCAGCGGCATACAGCCTCCCTGGGCATGACTCATAATGAATACCCCCCCCCCCCCCCCCCCCTCACACACACCACCACCACACCTCCTCCTCCCCTCTACCAAGAGTCTTCCACTCACCAATCAGTCTCCACTTCAGGCCTCTCTTCCTCCTCATCCTCTGCTCACCCTCTTCTCCTCTTTCTAATCCTCTCTTCTTTCTTCCGGTCCCACCGTGCTATCTGCTGCTCCTGCACTCCCTTTTTTTTCCCCCTCCTTCCTCCCCCGCCCCGACACTCTTGTCTTGCTGCTCTCTCCATCATCCTCTTACTCTATCCCGGTTGGCCTGTAAACTCCCATTTCTTTTTCTCTCCTAGTTGCCTTCTCTGCTCCCCTCTCTGTCATCCTCTTACTCCCTTTCCGAGCAGGGTTATGTTATCTCCCGCTTTCAGGCTGGAAATTGGCTCTGGCAAACAGCCAGTACTAGGTTAACCCTCCGACCCACCCCACTCTTCCCAAATACACATACACATGCACACACCACATAAAACACAATAAACCAATAATTCAAACATGGCCTTGCACTGGTGCGTGTTCACAAACAAGCAAACAACACTGTTGCGTCGTATGTCAAGCTTCTCTAAGCTGTAGATAAAAGTGGCAGATTTACCACTAGAAACTCTTAGTCATTTTTGAAACAATGGAGTCTCTGTTTCAGAAAGAGGTATACAAAAGCAGTCTCTCTCTCTTTCTCTATCTATCTATCTCTCTCTGTCAAGCTTTCTGGCCAGCGACTGACAATTTTGCTGCCTCAAATGACAACTAGCGTTTTTTTCAGTTGTAGCTACCAAGATAAACGTAGCTACATAAGTTAGCTGAAAACGCTGTGTTTGAATGTCTTTTTTAATGTTTCTGGCTGACCGCTATTATAAACAAAACCATGTAAAAGGATTTTAAATAGGCACTCAATGGCTGTATACATGATATCAGGCTAAGAAAATAAAGGCTAAAGCTACATGTTCCAGGTAAAAAGTTAGCATTTTCAAGGACATGGAAATAAAGAAACAGCATTGTTAGAGTACTGTAGTGTGTTAATCAGTACTTATCGGCATATGGAAAAATGTCATTCTAATATAACCCTGGTGATTATTGTTTTTTTCAACTGCAGCTAGCAAGCTAATTGTTAGCTACATGAGTTAGCTGAAAATACTGACTTTTTTCATGTCTCTAACTAACTCCTATTAAAAACAAAACCCCTTAAAATGATTTTAAATAGGCATGCAATGGCTGTATACACAATATCAGGCTTTTAAAGTTAGTATCATCATTTTTAAATTAGTATCATCACCAGTTAAAGAAACAGCATTGTTTCATTATTGTAGTGTAGAGCAAGTTACACATAGTATTATAGGCATAAGGAAAATGTAACCTGACTTTTATTTCATTCTAAAATAACCCCAACATATAATTTAAATCTTTCTTCACTCTTTAGCTTGTGTTTTTGGATTTAAAAGGCTGAAAAATGCCTTCAAACTCTCTCTTTTATTACACCCTCACTTTGCCATGTGGAGAAATCCCAAACTTGACAGGCTTGTCAGTTCCTAAACTGCTGAGCAATCACTGATCAGAGAAGGTGTTAAGCAAACAGTCAATAAGCCAAATGTAATCACTCACACTTACATAGGACACACACACACACACACATATACACCACAGAAATGCACATTCACTTACACGTGACACTGACATCAGTTGTCCCTGAACTATAAGAGCGTAGAATTCAGCAGAGAGAGACTCTCAAATCTGACTCCTAATATAGCTCCTAAACCAGGCTGGCTGCACTGATTCAACACTAGATCACTGAGTCTCTCTTTCTCTCTTTGTGCATGTGTGTGTGTGTGTGTGTGTGTGTGTGTGTGTGTGTGTGCATGCAAAAATGAGCCTGCTAGCCACTGTGTATCTCTGATTATTGTGCAGATCAATTACCCAGCAGTAAATTACCCTGCCACTATACTCACATAATTATCAAAGACACAAATGACGACAGGGCCTGTGTGTGTGTGTGTGTGTGTGTGTGTGTGTGTGTGTGTGAGCAAATGTGTGTGTGTGTGTCTTGGTATGACGCCAGGGCCTGTGTGTGTGTGTGTGTGTGTGTGTGTGTGTGTGTGTGTGTGTGTGTGTGTGTGTGTGTGTGTGTGTGTGGGTGAATGAGTGTGAGCAAATGTGTGTGTGTGTGTGCCTTGGTATGTCTCTGCATATTGATTCTTGAAGCATCAAATTAATCAAATATTTTATCATTACACCTTGGTGGTTGAGCAAGTAGTTAAACTTTAATGAAGCCAATAGTGCATGACTGGAAAATGAGATGTTTTCCTAAATGATGAGGGTGCGGAACTAATTCATAATATATTACCGTACATTAGCTCAAATTTGAAATCTTAATAATAACACTAAATAATAAAAACTACAAAACTACAGAAGAAGATGCACTAACACAGATACGGTGCCTGCAATGTTTCAGTTTTGAGAGCAAACGCTGCTATTTGATGCCTGCTGATGTGTTGTATCCTGATGCAGTGATGTCATTTTACAACCATTGTGCGGGCCTACATACCAAACAATGGCTATGGGTGTTTTTATGCGTGTCATATGCCACCTATGTGTGTTGGCTTTAACAGTCCTGTATATTGTGTGCTCTTGTGGTGCATATTACCAAACAATTAAATCAGATTACAGGTCTTGTGGTTAAGGTGCATACCATGTAAACACAACATCCACGGTTCAATTCGGGACCTTTGTTGCATGTCGCACCTTTCTCTCTTTCCTTGTTTCCTGTCTCTCTACACTGATGTCAAATAAAGGCAAAAAATGTCAAAAAAAACAAAAAAATCAGATTGCCACAAAGTAATAACCATACAACCACACAACCACACAGCCACATGCTTTTGGGCAAAGCGAATTGCATTTGTTCCCACACACATGGAGACTCATTTGGGATTCAGTGTTTTGCTTAAAGGCACTTCTTACACTACCGACTGAGTTACAGTCACTTGAACCAGGGGTCTTTGGGGCACTATGGGCCTGGGGTTCATAGGTAGTTCAAATGAAAAAGTAGCTCGACCCCTAAACACTCCCCATTTTGCCTAAAGGTATGAACTGATCTGAAATAATACAGAAGTAACATATTATAATGTATTATTGTTGTTATTATAAGAATAATTTAGTATTCCCATTTGCTTTCCTTTCTCTCCTTGCTTTCATTTGACATGAAAGCTTACATGGTGCTTATATAACGCTCCCTGAGAATCAATAAGTTCAAATGTTTAAGTATTTATGTTGTTATTTTCCTCAGGAGCTTTGGTGAAGACAAGGTGGCAAATAATGTAACAGCAAAACAGGAGAGCAGGTGTATTGCGCTATCAGGGGACAATCATTGTCTTGAATATATTTTAATACAAAAATAACCTTCTAGGATGGTAAAAAAACATCTTAAAATAGCAAAGATGGGGTGTTAAAATTAACAGAAAATGCGAGAGAGGTGGGAGGGCTTTGATGTGCAAGATGGTGCATCCCTCTCAGGGTGTAAATGTCAGGTTTCTAACAGAGTACGCCCAGTGTGTGTGTTTTTGTTTGTGTGTGTGATACTAACTGTCACACGCATAAACACACACACACACATGCACACGCAGTGAAGGCCTGGTATGGATCTATTCCAGTTGTCTACACACACACACACACAGGTCTATTTCTGTCAGATTGCTGGGAAAACAGGGACACAAATGGATAGATGGAGATTGAGGGACAGAAGGAAGGAATGAGGGAAGGAGGACGAGAAGGATGAATGAAAGGAGGAAAGGGAAAAGAGGAAAGGCCGGGATGATGGCACAAGATGAGAAGCGGAGATTAAAGCGTCCACTGATAGATTGCCTAAATATTGATGCTCTATTGAGGCCACTACATGTTGCATAGAAACATCAACACATCATTACCAAAAGTGTTCTGAGACTTTATTTTAATTACAGCAAATTAAAACAACCACTGAGAGGACTGACATTCTGACTGACGCTGATGTTTAAAGAAGCTGTACATAATGTAGGAACAGTCAAAGTGAGCCTGTTGGGGGATCCAATGATATGACCTAAAAATATCAGATGAGCCCTAAAAAAAAAACCCAAATCGGTCAAAGTCTCATGGGGTAAAAATGGGGTTAGATGGGAGGGGTAGTGACGTTGGTGGAGGGATATTCTGAGAGGTGGGTGAGAAAGAGAAAGCAGGAGACAGACATTTCAATCAAATCCATCCAATAGTTGTTCAGGCATCTTGATCTAGACAAAAGGGGTTGGACTGATCAACTGACCAACAATCCCACCACCCATCCCCCTTGCATTATTATCATTATATCAGTGGTATAAAATGATCTTCAATTGACAATAATATAGTTTATTGCGATTATTTCTGAGACAATATATCATCCAACAAAAGCAGTTATTATTGTGACAGGCCTAGGTGGTGCAATATAAAGATATATACATGTATATCCCACAATGGGCACTGCAAGTCATTGTATCCATGCATATTGGTCTGAGGTAGTCGCCCCATTGAATGCACACAAGTATATTGACAATAATATTGTTTATCGCGATTATTTCTGGGACATTTCAGGAGTACAAATTCCATCAGTGCAATAACACTCCCACTCTTTTTAACAGATATACTGTTTTCATTTGCTAATCACCTCCAATAGCTTCTGCTTTGCTGTTTGTTTTATTGATTGGAAGTGTTATGTCAGTGAAACGCTACACTTCCTCCAGATGTTTCATACTAAAGGCCTATCAAGAAAAGGCCCTTTGAGCCTTTGGACGGCTTTTGATGTAAAACATCTGTGTGGGAATTGTTGCACTTTTATCAACAGTAGCTTAAAAGTGGTAGAAAAATCAGCAAAGTATAAGCCATTCTGAATGATCTGTGGAGGCTCAGAGAAGCAGGGTGTGAATATGATGTTATTTTTGTTGTACTGATGTAATTAGTAATGTACAATGTATTTCTTTCACTGAATCTATCAATACAAGTAAACATAAAGGAACTGCTGGATTGCATTAACAGCAAGTAGCACCAACTCCAGTTACAATTGGAGATGATGAGAAAAGAATGTCTTAATAAAATATGATCACATTTGCTTATAAAACTCCGGAAATGGAGAATAAATGTTTGTATGTAATATAAAAATGAGAGAGGAAAAGAATAGGTCAAGCGTTTGATTTGCTTCTCTGAAATGTTGATGACACACCCTGATCTCTCTCTCTATTTCTCTTTCTGTCTCTCTCTCTCTCTCTCTCTCTCACACACACACACACACACACACACAGACACACAAACACACACACATCCATTACAGAGCAAGGAGATAGATTTACAATCACAGGAAGCCAATCCCACAGACACAGAACCACCAGTCCTCCCTGGCCTGAACCTGATCCAACAGACTGGAGCCTTCTCATACTCGCTCTCTCTTTCTCTCTTTCTCTGCCTCAACTGCCTTTATCTCTGACACTCTCCTCACATTTAATACTTACTGCAAATGCAAATATGTTTCTAGATATCTGTAAAACATGCTGAGTGTATAAACGCAGGTAGTTTAAATGTCTTGTTCAGCAGTCGGTGTGGCTTTTAGGCTTCTAAATATTAAGAGCTACAGCGCTACTGGTTTGAGATTTTGCCTTCATACCTGCCACACGTGATGTAGGATCCTGCCAAAATAATCAGTGTCCAATTGTTGTTCATTTTATCTGAACGGGGATATGAGCAGCAAAACAAACCCTCTCTCTGGATAATTACTTTTACAGCCGCACTTGGCAAATTCTCTCCAAATAAATGTGCTCATGTGGACACAAATGTGACAACAGTCCCTACAAAGTCCTCAACTGGCATGAATAGAAAAGATATTCTATAACATGCAATATGATATGAATGAGGGATGCTGCAGGTTGGGATTGTGTGTAGGATTTAATTATATAATGCTGTTTATAAATGAGTGACAAAAAATCTAAATTCATTAAGGATTGTATTGTATTGCATTTAATCAAGCTCAACTAAATATATTTGAAAGCACACACTCCTTTCTCGATCACAGGCTTTTGTACCCTGGAAAAATTTGGACGGTAGTAAAAGAAAATGTAGAGCAGAGCAAAGCCTCGGAGATGAGAGGAGAGGAAAGTCTACTGGGGCATGTAATGAACTCATATCATGCAGTGTCAGCAGTAGCCCCCTAATTTACTACTATAGATTAACCCTCAGAGAGAGTTACACGTTGTGTGAGACAGTTAAAAAGGAAGAAAAGCAAAAGCGAGCAGAGGTTGATGTTTGGGGTGAAGGAGGGAACCGTTAAGATATTTCAGGTTCAGTACTCTCAGCTCTGTTTCCCCTCCAGTCACCAAACAACTCCGAGCTTAATAATGTACTGCATACCTCCTCTGATGGCTCATCACATAACAAGATATTTGACTCTTGTGGGTTCTCTAGACTCATCTAAATGAGATAGTAAATGTCACTGATTAAACTCACAATGAAGGAGTAGTTTGAGGCTATGTTGCTGCTTCAGTCTAAGTAGCCTTTGTACTTACTGATGAAACAGGACATATTACAAGAAGGGCTCATTCAACAAGTTTAATGAGTCTACAGACATGCTAGCTGCTATATGAGGGAGTACCGTAGACTGTATGTAAATGTTTAGCTACAGTCTATGGACTACACTTGACTACAGCGGTGCTTTGCGCTAAATGCTAACATCTCAGCACAACAACATGCTCACAATAGCTATATTAATGCTCATGTTTAGAAGGTATAGGGTTTACCATGCCCACCAGTTTAGTTTATCATTTTAGCTAGCTTATAGTTGTTGATATATTTCAGTCTTGACCAAAACGGTGAACCAACTGATCAACCGCCTAGCTTGTCATGCTAGAGCAATGCTAGCATGGCCGAAAAAAGTTAGAAGTCAGTGGGGTACATGGAAAAATTGAGAATTTCAAGTTAACAAACAATTGGTCCAACCTAAAATTTGCACAACCTGCTCCAAGATAGTGTATCCATAATTAACATTGTCATAACTATGAATTTTCAGTTCTGCTAACTTAGAATAACTTTTCTTCAGTACCCACTTTACTTTTTGATTTGGCTTGATTCGATTTGAACTAGTTTTCATTTGTCACTATCAGTAACATATGGGTCCCATGTGGCTAATACAATTGTCCTGTCAGAGCTAGCTTTACTACTGGTAGCCACACCAGACCTGAGTCAGTACCGTTAGGCTACATATAGTTTAAGTGACTGGTATAAAAATATCACAGTAAGTGGTTGAAGTGGATATTTGTATTCACCCTATCCAATTATATATTATATTAAGTTGAGTTGATTGACAACATCACTGACAATGATATTTTACAGTGTAAAAGAGTCTGGCACATATAGAGCAAAGTCTCAAAGATGGTTTCCCCACATTTCATAAGTAAAGAACATGAGTTAACAGAACTTTTTCACTTTGTACTGAATCACAGCTCAATTTCAAAGTTATCAGAACTCATTCAGTCAGTCTTGAGTACTCTGCAGGCCTCTGCAACGAGCACAGACAGATTTTTAAAGAGCCTAAAATCCAAAGATGAGAGACTGACTTTCTCATTTGAATTTGAAGAAGTGAAAGTTAGAGAAGCAGGCTTTTAAACTGATATATGGTGGGTTTTAAAGAGCACACTGAGATCTTTGAAACCAGGCACCCGACTTCTCTCTCTCTCTTTTCTGTCTTTTATTCTGTCTCTCTCTCTCTCTCTCTCTCTCTCCCTCTGAATTGTCAACCTATTAAATGTCTCTTTGTATGTCACCTATTCACATGTACTAACCAGCGGAAAGCTTTGGACTGTTACACTGACAGAGAGAAGGTGTGTGTGTGTGTGTGTGTGTGTGTGTGTGTGTGTGTGTGTGTGTGTGTGTGCGTGCGCGCGTATGATTGTCATAACAGAGCTGTCCCCGTTTTTTTTCTGTGCAGTGTACCAACGAGATTTTACTAGTTTAGAAATTAGATGTAGTGCGAGTGTGTGTGAATGAGACAAGGCGGGAGTGAGAGAGACTGGGGGTGTATGTGTGTGAGTGTGTGTGTGGTAGAGTTACATGGAGAACAATAGCCTTATTGTACCTGTGTCTGCAGCTACTGTCTGTCCTGTGTTGATAGTCAAGCTCTGCACTGAGCCTATTTGCCTGTTTCTCTATATAACAAATATGTACAATTTCTAACAGATATTCATATTCAAAGCGTCATTTAGCATTTTAAAATATCTTTTCTATTCTGCTTTAGTATAATTTGAGAGGATAGTCCACAAGTACAATAATCAATCTGTCGAAAGCTGCGAAATGATTTATAATCAGCAATTAACAGCTAGAGTGAAACAAATACAAAAAAAAATTCAAGCCAGCCAGCAAGGCACCGTTTATATAAAAGTAATTTAATATGACATCATCAAGCTCTGTGCATGTGGATGTAACAATGACATCATTTTACCCCATTTACACCTGGCATTAAAGTACAATAGTTAGGTTGGGAAATGCATGCTAGAATGGAAATAGACATCTTTTAACTTAAGTATGAAGTAAACTAAGTACTGATGGTTTTTTTTTAATTTAGACCAATTCACAAGACAAATTAAAGCAAGAAGCTGATGAAACTATAAAAAGATAGTGAAAGTAAACAGGAAATTCAGGTTTTCTTTACATTGTATTAACTCAAAAAGTCTGCCAATGCATGGTGAGGTTTCTGGTGGTGATATTTAATAATAATGATCCATAGACTATGTTCCAGCTTTGTGCAACCTAACCCAACTAAAGGAAGTAGTTAATAATGAAAAGGCAACTTAGAGCTGTGATCTACAATTACATCGAGTTGAACAAGTTTCCCTTTTTGCTACACACACTGCACCATCCCCCCCTATGTTGGCACTCAGCCCTGCAACCATAGTAGCACGCAGAGGGGGGCCCAGGGTTCACCCACTTAGGGTGGTGGGTGAAGAGGGAAGGAGAGAAAAGAGAAAAAAAAGGACTGTGAAAAGAGATGATACAGACAAAGATAAAAGTCTCAAGATCAAGAGTGATTAAGGGGGGGGAAAAAGGCGTGTGAAAGGGAATTTCTCCTATCCAATCCCACGAGGGCTGAGGAGGAGGTGATTGGGAGATGGGGGGGGGGGTTTAGTTTGCAGTGGGATGTGAGTCACACTGGAAAAGGCAAATGAGGCGAGCAAAGAAGAAGAACAAGAAGAAGAAGAGCGGGATGAGGGAGGCATACACAGAGATTGGGAGGGGAAGAGAGGGATGAAAAGGATGGGTGATGGATGCAGAGATGAAAAGGATGAACCGGAGGGAGGGGAAGGTAGGGGGGCTAGGAACGACAGAATGGGATGAAGGGGGAAGATGAGAAGGGACGTGAGGGGACAGTGGAATGAAAGCAGAGGGAAGAGTGGATGAGAGGACGGCAGAAACTGATGATGAGAGATTAAGAAAAGGAGGAAGAAAGAGAAGGAGATACTGAATGCATGATAGCCAGTGGGCCAATAGGTCTGCTGCGATAATCCCTATTGTCAGACTACGGTGTAATCCCATGCTAACATACACACACACACACACACACACACACACACACACACACACACACACACACGCAGAGAGCCGGGCTAAAGTGTCTGGCTGGATCCCGCGGTGCTGAATTGGAATAACTGTCGATGCTCCAGAAATTTCCTGGCCGGCACTGCTTGCTTGTTGCCATGGCGATGGCTCCAGGAACAGGGAGCGAGAGGAAGAGCGCAAGAGAGAGAGAGAGAGGGAGAAGAGAAAGAGAGTAAGAGCAGGAAAGTGAGGAAAGATAAGATAGGAAGAGGGGGAGGGATGGAAAAAAGAAAAAGAAAGAAAACTGAGACCAGGCGGGGTTGTGGCGAGTTTGGCACCAACTCACCACACACACACACACACACACACACACACACACACACACACACACACACATATATATGCATACACACACACTTGCCAATACAAAGCCAAACCACATGTTATGCATGTGTCCAACAGCTGCATACAACCAGCCCATTAGCCAGAACATACAAACAACGCTGTTCATTGGCTTGGGACATCACTACTTCTCCTCCATTGGCTGACGTGCTGGTTGGCCCCAAAGTAGAACACACCTACTGCACCAGAGGGATCAAAGCGGGCGAGTTAACTGAACACGGCTGGCTGTACAACATACTATGTAAACACACACGCACATGCTGCACATTGCTCGTGTCTGCTCACGCTTTAACATTCATTACTAGATGTCAACTTAAGGTTTCAATGTTTGCCGAAAGCAACCACAAAATCTATTTCACATGTTAATGAAGCAAAAATGTTTTGTGTTGTATGATTATTGCATATAAAAAAATGAAAGTTTTGACCACCTTCTCTTTCAGCAGTCTGTGTTATGAATTTAGCCTAATTATCAGCATATACAAGAGTGAAAGTATAAACATGAAAGGAAACATGCCCTGAATCCAGAAATACAACAAATATCTAAACATGTAAAAGAAAACACATGCTAGCGAGTATGAACATAAGAGACTGTGGCACTTGTGGTACTTCTCCAAATAATGTCCATCTGGAAATTTGCTAGCCGGATATGACTGTCTGGTCAGTGAATGCGGTCAGTCTTTATCTCTACAATCCCTTTGGCAATTTGCTACTGGCTCTGATGTCTCCGTAATCTTGATATGTGATATAATTCCTTTTAGAACATACATTTTGCACGGTTGTCAAAAAACGAGAAAGGCCAGTAGTCTGTTTGTCTGTTCTGGGCTGCTGTAGAAACATGGAGGTGTAAAATGGAAGCCTCCACGAGCGGAGACTCGCTCCTTATGTAAGAAGTAAAGGGTTCATTCTAATTTCAGGTAATTAAAACACACTTGTGAAAGTTATATTCCATTCCTGCCAAGTGTGTTCAGATAGATAGATGCCAAAAATTTCTACATAATGCACCTTTAAAATCCTACATACTGCAGCTTAAAATTCTGCACACTGCAACTTTAAAATTCTGCATAGTGCACCTTTAAAATTCTAGCCACTGCACCTTTCAAAATAAAATACAATTTTTAAAATTAACAGAGTAGACTTTGACCATATTTCAATAAAAAATAACCACTGTATATAGATGAAAATGATTCCTGAGTTGATATTTGTAGCATTTCTTGATCTGAAGCACATTTTTCTTAATGTTTCACTCTTGTGTTCACTCTCGTGTGTGCTTTGTCCATATGGGCCACCGTAGAATATGCTTTCATCTTGGACACACTAGTCCATAAATGCTGACACATGCATTTAGCGGAACTTGTATGGACAAGTGCACGTACAAACACATGAGCGCTGTCCCAGAAGCAATCATAAGACACACACACTAAGCTGCAGTCACATGCACAAGCACACACACGTACTCAATAACCTGCAAACTCATGCGATTTTCTGGGGAAGAAAGGAGGGACAGATGTTGGACCATCATATTGGCTCATCTGGATAAAAGGTGCACTATTTAGAACTGGTCTGGGACCTGTGTTTCCTTTTTTTATTTTTTTACCCCCCCCTTCATTCCATCTCTCCCATCTTTCCACTGTAAAACGTTGAAACTCAGAGCACAAAACGAAAGAGGAAAGCACGCAGCTGTTGCTTTGCAGGAATCTTCCAGAATCCCTTCTTTCCTATCGTCAGCTCGGGCCGTCCGGATCCTGGCCCGGTTCAACATGACTAATCACCTTCACCATTTCCCTGACAGCAACACACTGCCAGCCAGACTGATTCATTGGGCATGCAGAGACAGAGAGGAGGGGCATGTGGGGGGGGGGGGGGTGCAGGAGAAAGAGAGAGACAGAATGAGATGTAGAGAGAAGAAATATGAAGGTATGCAAGTGCAAACGACAGACTCTGGAAATCTAGGGTCTGTGCAAACACACAAATGCAAATTGAACCCATCCCCCGAAACGTATTTGCCAACATCCACAATTGTCTTTTCTGACCTGTCTTTGCATATTCTGCATAACATAAACCCTTAGGAGTCAGCACAAGGAAGCAAATTACGTCCGTCTCGGTCCTTAACTGTGACGGTACAATCAATGACTCAACAGAGGATGAAGGTTCATATTTTTTCACACATTAAGGTGTAAACATTTGTAATTTCCACTCTGCTTTTTACTTGTTGCCTCGCACTTTCCACCTGTTACTAGCCTTTAACCTACATTACTAATCAAAGTCAGCCTCAGACATAAATATTAATCTAGTTTTACTGGTATTAAACTCTAATGAACTCAAATAGCTTAATATATTTGACTCTTATTGAAATTAAGTTGAATCTAAAGAGCGTACAGCAATGCTAGGGGCTCTGTGATGCTTTAGGCAAAGAGGAGCATGGAACTAAATGCTTATATCAGCATGCTAACATTAGAGGCTCACAGTGACAATATAAAACGCTGAAGTTTAGCAGGTATAAGGTTTATCAAATCAAAAAGAAAGCAAGAGTAACATTTCCAATATGTACATTAAGTGTTATTTAGCTCATTATTCCTGTTTGGCAACTGATGAAGGTATTAAGTGAAACGCTGATGCAGCATTTAATACAGTTTGAATGAAGAGGAAGTCAGTGGAAAGAGCTGAGAGTCTGTATTAGAGCTCGACTGATATATCGCTCAGCTGACATTATCGGCCAATATTGTATATGTTGCAGCATTTTATATATATTTGTTCCTTTTTCTTAATTCAAGTGTAATATAGGCATACTGTTGTTGTTTTTGTTTGTTAGGCATGTTTGTTTGTTTTTATGTATAGCTAATTGTAATTGCCACATGAGATTATTGTTTTTGTGCACTGATGTCATTTTATACAATAAAGATTATTGATAAACTGTAAAATATCACACCTTCATTACATTTGAGGGACCATTACAAAAAAATGTGTGTTTATCCATATATTCTGTACATATAATATTATCGGCCAATATACCGAAAATGTTACTCCCTAACATTGGTATCGGCCCCAAAAATCCAGTACGGGTCAGGCTTTAGTCTGTAGATAGCAGATATAATGTTTATCATGTTCACCATCTTAGTTTAGTCTGTTCATCTACAGCTGAGCCTGATAGAATCTCATTAGTTTTTCAGCTATTTGTTGATTCAAAAAGTACAAGGTCAGAAAAAACCTGTCCAACAGTGATATTTCAGTTTGGACCAAAGTGATGGACCAACCAACCAACATTATTATTAAAAATAATGACCTGGCATTGTACTTGAAGTGTAGCAGGGCCGTGCTTACTAAAAGAAGGAGAAATGACTAATGTAGGTTTGAGCATAAATCCTATTTTTGGCTCTGCAAACAGCATCACAGGTGTAGAGGGCAGAAGGTCACAAAAATAATGAAAATGTGTACTGCAAGTTCTTGTTGTGACTAAGAAAAAGGAAGAATGACATGAAGAGAAAAGAGAAAGATGTATTGTATAAAGAAAAGCATAAATAGATACAGACGTTGCCTCCTCGCCCACCTTTCACATATGTACCTCTGTGAGTCTGTTCTCCATACGTGTGTGTTTTAAGATGATGATTCCTGTGTGTGTTTGTCTATTTATGTGTGTGTGTGTGTGTGTGAGACAGATAGATCACATGTCTCACCAAGAGGTCTGTGGTAACTTAGCAGACAAACAGAGATGTTTCAGTTCAGAGAGACAGAACTGTGACACATCAAACACACCACGGGCAAGATTTGTAGTTTTATATCCCTCATTCATTTGTTCCTCCTTTCATTTCTTTTTCTCTTTCATTCTGCCATTCTTTCTTCTTCCGTTAGAGAGGATAGATCTTTGACGTTCACTCAATATCCTCAAGTTTTCCCAGCTGCTCTGAGGATTGGCTTCAGATGGTCTGAAAGTCTTCCAGTCACAAGTTCACTGATCATCTCTAACCATCAGCCTAAACGCATATTTTAGAAGAGTTCAAGCTTCCTGGAAAATAAATCTGACCCAGATATATCTTCCCTTGGATCAGCAGGAGAGGTGTCCTCACAGCCAAAGAGAATACACAAGGAAAGGGTTGAAATATTTATGAGTTAGGTGCAGGGAAGGCCTTCATCGCCAGCTCCAGATCCAGATCCAGCTTTGAAAACTGCAATTATTTACTATGGTTGGGGAGCTCGCACACCTTCACACATCTGATAACACAACCGTAACAATGCGCAAGGAATACAGTTGATGTACATAACAGAGAGATTTCACTGTTATTTCCTCATTCAGACCACATTACACAGACTAGAACATTTACTTAAATTGCCTGTTTTTCTGTGCTCTGAAAAGTCTGAAAGTGGGTTCTAACACTTCTTCATGAGTGTAGGAGGTGAAAAAAAATGGAGAATGAGACGTTATTTATTTTTCCCTTTGTTCTCTCAGGCAACAGCATGTCTTTTACTGTGTCAGTGATCAAACCTAACAGCCAATCAAAGGTCATGGTCAGTGTTCAAAGTGATCAAATAGAGATGTCAGCACTCACAAATCACATATCATAACTTTAAAGGTGCACATCAGACATCAGCACAAACAAACAGATGCCTTTCAGTGATTTTGTGAGTGCTGACATCTCTATTTGTTAACTTTGACTTTTTGGGGTCATTACCTGATACTCTGAAAAGCTTGCGAGTTGAGCACACCAGTTCTTTTCCTTCAGTATTCAAAGTGACCAATCAAAAGGAGCAGACTATTTATACCATCCCCGCTTCTACGGTCTCAAAAGTCAACTTGATGAGCAAGCGAGCAGTTGTGAGTGCGTAGGGTCAGTTTGAGCTTTTACTCATCACAGCTCCGTGCTTGTGGGACCACGTTTGTGCATGAGGAGCAGAAATTCTCTCTCATGGGGACAGTTTTCTGCTCATGGTTACTGCTCTGTGTGCTCGTGTCATGTGCATGTGCCTAGTTATTATGTGTGCAGGTTTTGAGACTGATTTAACATCATAGATTTTGCTGTTTTAAATGCTGGTGTAATGGGACCATTATGAATTCCTGTAATATTGTGTTTTGTCAATACACCAGAGAGAATAAACTATTCTGTTTACTATTAAAATACTACAAAAATACAAACAGCTACATTTGAGAAGCTAGAAAAAGATTTGAATAATAACCAAAATCGTCCGACCAACTGGTTGGAAGTCCACAGGGGTCATAACCTCACACAGAAAAAATTCAAGTTTGAGTTCAATTTAGCACCTGACTTCTGGTGGTGGGCAAGTGCTTTTGAATAAACGTCATTTGAATAACCAGAGAAAAAAGGAAACATGCAATATAAAAAAGTTTGTATATGTCATTTTCTTTATTTCGATATTTTAAAGTAACCAGGACAGATCTGCTCTGACCAATAATGTGTTGTTACTCGAGGGGTGTATTTTATACTCCTGCCCCCCCCCCCCCCATGGAGCTGCTCACTGGTCAAAAGTAAAGCTCTAATTTTAATCTGTTGTAATACCATGTGTACATACAATTTATGGGGCAGTGTGTAAAATGCTCATGTACATCATGACTTCTCCTGCATAAATCAAGGCTGCACTGTACAAAATGAAATTGCCGTTTTTTAATTTGTTCTACAATAACTATCCGTGCATGAAGAGGTGGGTATGCTCAGTTTCCTCCTTGAAAAGGGACTCAAGAAGGTTCATATGGCAAGAGTGATTTCACAGTGCTGAGTTTTATGAGACTGAAAGCATCCAACTGAGACAGGCAGGAAGAGACAGTGAGGGATCACAAAATACTAAAACAGGGAAAAAAGAAGGAAGAAAATAAAGACCTGGCTCAAAAACACGTCAAATGGCCTTCAGAGTAATCTGATAGTTAAAGCTGGATTTGGATGAAAATGCATTGCAAACACTATAATACATACAATAGGCATATTATTAATGCATATATTAGAGGTCAGGTACATTATATGGCATCTTTTGCAAATCTGCTGCTGTGTGGGCAGCAGCCCAACACCAACATCTGCTCAGCTGCTGGATCACACATGCACTAGGATATGTATGGACACATGCACGCACACACACACACACACACACACACACACACACACACACACACACACACACACAAGACCAGACTCAACATCTGTCCTACTGGACAGTCCCTTCTGGTCTCTGATCTCTGCCTCCTATCTGATGATGCACACATACACACACATGCTATGAAAGGAGCAGTCATGCAGATATTTTGTTACACCAGATGGTGATGTTACTAGTGCGTGCAGCAACAGGAACAGATCAGCTACCTTTTTAGAGAGGTTGAGTGGTGGGACCACACAATCCCTCTATAGGCCAATCATTTCATAAATCCATCAGACACAACAACAGGTCTGTGGACACCTGAAACTAATTTTGATTGCCAGCTGTTTGACAGCTCATCTCATCAACTGCCCGTTCACTAAACCACAATTTTAAATAAATCAGTGGAGAACATTCAAAAGTCAATTGGTGATGGTGTTTTCAGCTCATGAAGCTAAAATGAGCTTACTTAGCTAGCTAGCTACTACTGATGAAATATGTCTTTGCAGCTAGCCAAATCAACAGTTGCCAGCTTTAAATGTGAAACCTGCTTTTTGAATAACTTTGTCCCTTATAAAGGACGCATTGTTTCAAAACATACCAAGAACCACTATTATTATTAACTGCCTTGCAATTATTGGAAAGCGTACCAATAGTAGGTAGGGTGGTGCGTAGCTAATGGTCAATTATTTTTCCACTAAATTCAGGTGTATGTATTTCTAGAAGTAAGGGACCAATGTATAGTCATTTTTGATCTGCACTGTAGCAGACAACATTATTTTAATCTCTTCTGAGGTTAAGTAGTGAATATTTCTAAAGAAATGTTTCTTACAGGAACTTTAACCCCCCCCAAATATTCTCACAGATATCAAAGGGCCTGGCTAAAGGGTGTGTCAATGCACGACACATTTTCCCAAGCCATGAGTCTGCAACCAAACTGTGTCACAGCCCTGTTTTTAGTGGCCACTTGCATAAAAAGAGCAGCAGTATTCATTGAGAAAGTCCCAAGGCGGTACTAAATGTATTCACTGTGGGTGTGTGTGTGTGTGTGTGTCGGGGGGTGTGTGTCTAAAAACTTCTCATGTTAGAGTACAGTAAAACTCCAGACCATGTTAATTTAAGTTGAGGAGCTCAGGCTGAAAAAAATGCATAATTTCCTGCCTTTATTAGTTGCTCAAACACTAATTTGAATCAGTAAGAATACATTTAATGTTGTGAATTCGGGGCATGAGTGGAAAATCCATGCGTGGCACACACACACACACACACACAAACACACACACACACACACACCTGTAAGACCAAATTCTCTTGGCTGTAGAGGAGTTTGCAACTTTTGTCCCCTCTCTGCCATGCCTGACTTCCACTTTAACAATGATTATACACTCACACACACACACACACACACACACACACACACACACTCTGGTAAATTCCAACAGTCTGTACCTTTCTGTGCCAGTCCTATTATGTTTGGAGAGAGTTGTGTCCGTGTTTTTGTGTGTGAGAGTGTGTGTGTATGAGCCAGTTACAGTAGGGGGTTAATGCCATTTCTTTAATCGGTGCTGATTGAGCGAGGGAGGTCCAACCCCGCTTCCCTTCTCATTCTCTGGGTGGTCTTCATATCCAGACTAAGCCACTTACTCCCCTTCCCCTCTCATGCTGTTAATCTGGTGTGTAGCTACAATAGAATACAATAGAATACAATCGAATAGAATAGAATAGAAATCTTGACACCCACCATTAACTACTTTCCTTTCCTCTCCGTCCTTCTATCATATCACCTCTCCTGTCCTCTTTTCTTCTCCCCTCCCTGAACTTGCTATTGACCCAGTAAACTATGTGGATGTTATTTTTGGTGCAGGGCATCGTGCAGATGAGTAATTGTATATGAGAGAGAGGGAGAGGAACAAGCTTTATGTGTGCATAGCAGTCTGCAACCAGAATTAAAGTGAGGTGACGTTCAACTACCCTGGCATTTCATCACCTTGTTCCCGCGTTCCCTCTTTCATCACTTTCAGCCTTTCATCACTCCTCCTCCATCTGTCTCATTCCCTCATCAAGAAACATCCTCCCCCTCTTCTTTTGACTACAAGATATTTCTTTTTTTTCTTGCCTCCTCTCCCCATTCCCCTGTTTTCCTCAAAGCAAAATTATCCATCTACCTCTCACCCTCTCTCTCCCCATCTGTTCTGTAATTCAATCATGGAGGCAGTCAGCGGCAGGAGGAGTGAGGGATGATGTTTTGGAGGAAAATGCAGGGAACTCATCCAGCCACTCTCTCAATATTATCATTTACAATACATGCTGTGCTTCAGATCTCAAGATAAAAATCTGTATCAGTTACACTGTTGGAGCTATCATTTGCATATTTGCCTTTTTTCCCCTCCCTGAAAGCCTTAAAATAGCCTATTAATACATTTAATGTGAACCAATTTGAGTGCACTTGACTAAAATAAATTTTACTAACAAAACTGACTCCACAGTGATGCTAGCAGTTGGAGGTTTCATACAGTCAGTTTCACAAAGCATATGTTAATGTTCACATCAAATCAAGTTGTTATGTCTACTACTAGTTACTATCTACAACTATTATTGAATGACACATAACACTGAATTGCATTTAATAGCAATATGAACAAGAAAATGTGACCAAAAAGGCTTTAAACTCAGGGATTATGTTAGCTGGTTAGCTAACTAGCAGCATTTATTATTTAGCGCTCAATAAAGAAAGCTTACAAACATGTAGCTAGTGGTTATTTACACTACACAACATTTAGTTTGACTTTGTAAAAATAAATAAATCTCATGTCCACCCCATTAGTAGGACACATTTCAATTCTGCAAGTCTGTTTTGGCACAATAATAATTTAGCTACTGAAAATAGCAAAGGATATCGAGCTAACACTTATTAATTACACAAGTTATAGTTAAAATCTCTACTTAAGCCACTTTAAAAAGGAAATTATGAAGCTTTATGAAGTCATTTACAAATTAATTAAAATTAACCATCACAATGTAACGATTTGGCACAGCTAAATTAGCAGCTAACTTTCTAGTTAGGAAGGAACTAACTAGCCTAAACAGAGACGGGTACTGTGTGTATCAGGTAGAGTTTGATACGAGGAAAGAAAACATACCAAAAAAGTGACTTTTGTTTATATTAAGGCTAATTAAAAATTCAGTGAAAATAGAATTTAACAGTTTTTAAAACCATTCAATATAAAATATTTTAGTTAAATGGGCACTTGCTAACCAACTTGCTCTAACTTGCTCACAATGACAATGCAACCATGCCAATATTTAGCAGCTAATGTTCTTGTGGTTTATTGTCGTGGTTTATTTTATTCCGTCCTTATTGTAACAGTGTTACAAAATAATGAGCATAGATAAATAGGCACATATACATAAATAAATCATTATAAATCATATCAAACAAATGCAGAAAGAATGCATGCAAAAAAAAAACAATACTCCAAAGCCAAAATTTAATTCACCATTCTTAGCAAGCATGCTAACATTTGCTAATTAGCACTAAGCTCAAAGGCCAGCTGAGGCTGATGAGAATGCCATTACTTTTGTTGGCATTTGTATTTTGTATCCATGCTTCTTTGTCAAACCCTGGTGCCTAAATTACCCACAAATATGAGATGCCAACATTTCAGTTCAGGTGTTTTATGCAAGTAGCAGCTAATATAGCCTCAAGCTGGAACAAACACCCACATTAAACACGATATCTTCCGGGGTCTCTTTGATGATATGACAGCAACACCCCCAGCATACGCTTTCCTCTCCCTAATGAATGCCATTTAAAGCTTATCTCATCTGAAATACCAACACGTTTCATGATACCCAGGCAGTTACAATTCACGGCAGCACTGCAAGACAAAGAGCTGGCAGCCTGGATACAGGTATGACACATTCAACTACATTTACAATCATGAGGCTTTAAGGAGTGCTAGAATGTATGAAATAGCATCTCCAAAAAATAAATCGAAAAACAAGTTTCTCTCCACTATATTTCTCTCACAGACGGGTATAGTTACAGACAGAGCACAGTTAACCAATATGAAGACTGTGGCTGACAGTATGCGAGTCTTCCTCTCTGCCTTCCTGCTCCTTTGTGAATGTGCACTGGTGTGGATGCAATCATCTGCTCTACTCCTCTGCCAGCCTCGCACATCAACACAGAGATAGGGGAGAGAGGGAGAGAGACATGGGTTGGGGGGGGTGGTGTCTAGAGTGGTCTGTGAGCATAGCATCTCCTCTGGCTTACAAGGAAGAAAAAAGGACAGGAGGCAGATAGTGTTGTGTAAAGGATGGAGGCATGTGTCAGTCTCTCATGACAGTAAACAGAGAGAGAGAGAGAGGGGACGGGGGCGGATATTGTGCCAAAGGTTGAATCCTGATCATTTTACCGATGCAACAGACACACTGACAAATCTCTTTCCTCCACACACACGCACACACACACACAGCCTTTAGTGACACACAATAAACGACACACATCAATACACATTACACCGCCCACCTTGACACACAAACACTGAAACAGCCCATTAACAAACACAGACCTCGGGTCACACTGAAGGTCTGCTCCATGTGCACACACACACACACACACACCCACCCCCACACCCACACACACGACCTTGACTAGTTAGTCCCTGGAGTTTTTTAGTAATTATTGCTGCCAAAAAAAAGCTTGTTTTTGCAACAGTTTTACTCAACAACTGTGATACAATTCCATGTTTATGTGCTCTTTTTGCTGTAAAATTGCAGAAATTGGGGAAAAGTACAAACACAAGAAAATAATGCAATTTTTAAAAAACTACTGTCAATGAAGAATCATATGCGTTACATAAGTTACCACAACACAAAATGGACAAGTTGGTCCAAATTGGTCTGTTGATTTGGTCATTTCATGCAAATCTGCAAGCTCTCATGTTCATTATTGTGATCACAAAATCATAATTTCCTGGAGACATTGTGGGAAATTAGCTAAATTGAAAGCCCCTGAAAATACTGCAGAGATTGCTTGAATTTGCATGAATAATTCCTGGATTCCTGGAGGGAATTGTGCTTTGTGCAGAAGGCAAGATGAGTGACAGCAAACTGATGATGACAACTCTCCAGATGGTGCCAGATGTGTGTGCATGAACATGTAGTTCTATGTGTGTGTGTGTGTGTGACGCAGGTGAATATGCACAGATTGTACGTCTGGCCTGAGTAGAAGTAAATGAGTTGCAGCAGGACCAGATCCATATCTCTCTCACACACACACACACACACACGCACAAAACCCAATGTCCTCCACAGGTCAACCATTACCATCCAAAGACCACACACACATTTCTGTCCTTACTCCACAAACAGACCCCAACACACACACACACACACACACACAGCTGTCATGTGAGCTTTGTGTTTAATGCCAGATGACAAACAGGTCTGCGTTAACATCAGCCTGGCGTTACTTCCCTGCTGTTTGTCTGGAACTCTCAGCTCCACTCTATCATTATTACCTTGTTGCTTCTGCCCTCTTAGTTGTGCTGAGAGAACGGCCTCATGTAATATCAGTGTCCTTGTAGACACAACACATGAAATTTCAAATGGCGTGTTAAAAACATTGTCTTTCACATGGCAGTTTCTGTGCTAGGGGGGTAGCTGTCAATCATACAGATGATACAATTCAGTGTAATATTGTACAGTCAGGGCTTTGCAACACACTGACAGGATTGGAGACTGAGAAAGGCTCAGAGATAAATCGAGGTAGAGAGAGCTGAGCAGGGACAGACCTTGATCCAGCCTTTAAAACACCTTCACTTACACTACATGGTGCTTCCAACCAAGCATGAGTGTAAGTTACAACGGGGGCAAACCCTGAGATGGAAGTGTAAAACGTTCCAGTCAGCTAGTGATTGATTGTTTATTGAGGAGTGATGGCGGCCTCTGTCATTGGATGCCGGATGAATGATTGATTATCCGACGTGCTCCGGGTGTAATACCGTTAAAAAGCTGTACATGGTAGAATAGAGCAACAGGAACACCTGACACTGGAATACAGTCGCCAAGCTATTAATTTGTGAGGTTCACAATGTTAATGCTGTAACTTCTCACATGCTATCAATCTCAAACTACGTCTGTCATCTGTTTTGACAGTAGAACATCTATATTTGTGGCATACCATCCCTGAGTTTGTTTGTGTCAGACTGTTTAAATTTAGTTGTTTATTGATTTAAGTCTGGAGTTTCTGGAGTTATATTTTAACTTGATTTGTTACTTACCATACCCATCATGCCTCCCAGGAGATAAAAGGGGGAGTCGCCCAACCACTTCCTGCTTTTAAACTCTTGCTTACATCACTAATGATGTCATGGGTAGGACCAAATATGGAGGGGGTTTATTGTGTTTAGCTACATGTTTGGGTGAGTGTTTCTGTGAGTTGTACTTATTTTGGCTTGGTTTAGAGGGAGAACAAAAATGAGTTGAGTTTTCCTGACTTAAACCAGATGAAGCCGAGTTTGATTTGTTTGTTTTCATTTGACTTTTGGAGACATTTCTTTGGTTCAAGTGGTCTAAATAAATCACTTTTTGTTGTTGTTGTTGTTGTCATTGAACAAGTCTGAATCTGCATTCTGTCACTTTCCTTGACACTTGGCACCCAATTCAAATTTTGTTTCATTTCCTGATAATCAGTAACACATTAAACAGGTTTTCAAGGAATCTTCCTTGGGGAATTAATCACAAGTTATGCACCTGCACAGCATCCAAATATGAATACAATTCAGGTGGAAAAATTCTGAATCCTTTATTTATTTTTGCTTAGTTTTGATAGATGATGATGAAAATAACATATTTTCCTTCTTTTTTTGAGGATGAGGTTTATGCTTGTTGCATCAGCATCATAGTACAATATATTATAAAGTATTGTTTTGTCCGCCCTTTGTTATAAGTCAATGCACTGTTTAAACACCAGTAAAGCCTAAACATATATTTGAATATTTGAATCAACACCTCTACACTAAGTATATTTTGCATATGGACTGTAATGCATTGTAGCATGAAGACTGATGACTGTGCAATTCAACACAGTCATGTTGTTTTGACTAGACTTTATCTAATTAGACACAGTAATGATTCCTTTGGGGATGAGTTTATTTCAGGAGCAATGTATATACTGTATGCAACGATTATAAACCATAGGTTAATAAGTATATGATAATATATAGCATGTACTGCTTTTGTCCTCTGCAGAATCTGCTTTAAATTGCTTTAGCTGCACATCTGTATGCACTGTGATCCACTTAGGTTTGTTACACATCTGTGTGTGCTGCAAGCAAACGGTCTGTTGCCTATCAAATTTAGTTTGAGGGCTTACATGTACTCTGTATTTGTTAGGGTTAGAGTTACTAACCCTACTAAACAGTAGTCTGAGAGCGGCTGCCTGCTGAAGTGCACTTTGCTATAGCCTAAAGGTTGTTTTTGTGATGTGCTCTTGTACATAATGTACTCTGAGTTCCACAGACACTATTTTGGACCCTACTTGTACGTGCTGAATCATACCAAATTGCTTATAGTCAAAGGACGCCTATATTTTGAACCAGACAGTCTGCGTAACACCTTTAATCCCAGGGGTTTCCTGTATGTGCTCTGCTCTACTGCAGCCTCCTGACTCTGCCTGCATGCAGTGCACCCCTGCCAGCTCCTACAAACTGTTTGGAGGCCATGTGCTGAATCACTGAATCCTGAATCATCCACAGTCAACTTTGCCATCTGTAGCATGTTAGCTCAGAAAAAAAAAACCCAGATTAAAGTGAAAATCAAATGTGATGTTTTATAAACACTTAAATAATAGATGTGGAAATATCTACTAAATAATATTTCTCCCCCTTCTCACATTATGTTAGATTCAATGACCAATTTCACCCATAAATGTGTTACAGCATGCAAAAATTGATAGCCTGGTCATAAAGTCTAATATTTAAATACAGATAGTAGCAGCAATAGCTCGTCTCAAGAGAACATTTTCTCCTGCAGAACTGAAATGATTTATTCATTCCTCTTCTGTTATGTTTATACCTTTAGTTCTAGAGGAGGATTTAGTATTTCAGATAGATATTGAACCTGTATTGAATCTCCTCTGGGTACATAAAAAGCTCCGATCAAAGGGCCTACACAGGTGTTTGCACTTAAAATCCCTTATTAGATCCCTTCCCATGTCCAGACGTGACATCACTCTACTCTGCTCTCCTGTTGGTGTTCAAGGCAGGAAACCTTACACCTCTATCATTCCTATTGGTACACTGATTTTGGTAATCTTGAGTAAATACAAACATAGACTGTGTGCAAAATCATCCCATATTTACCATATCGTACATGACATTTACTCTTCAATGTTATATTTTAGTGACTGCATTCTGTTTCTGTGCTAAACATAGAGAAAAGTATTGAGAGTGTGTTTTATAAGGAGTAGTGAATGACTGAACGAAGGAGTGATTTCACACACAGCGATATCTTCAACCTGAGTGGAGCTCTAATTAACCAGAATAATTGAAAACACCTGTATAGGTATGATGAAGGAGCTTTCTAACGAGTGCCTCAAAGAAAAGAATTATTCACTGTCACTTTCTTCAAATATAAGCTGCAAAGAATAAGAATAATGTTCTCCTTTTGCTCTGTGAATAAAATGGGAATGAAAGCTGGTTTCATGAAGACATCATCACAGACCAGAAAGTGACAATTCTGGACCATTATACGCTTGTGCCTGCCTTATTCAAATGAGGCTCACCTGCTGTTTGGAGCCTTTCCAGTACAGTTCAAATGCTGCAAACCTGCCTGACTGGAACAATTTTAGTAATTGGGCCAGTGTGGAGAGCCATTTAAGAAAACATGTGTGGCTATGATGTGTGGATACGAGCTGATCTAGCTGTAAAAACAGATGAATTTAATATCAAATATAACCCAAATTACCCCAAAAAGAAAGTAGAATTCCTGCACTTCCCCCTGTATAACATCCCTCCCTGTGTGAGGATAACTCTATCAGCCTGTGATATGTCAGTAGAAATCTGCAGCTCTCTTTGGCTTCACTCTGTATTGCCCACACATTAGTGGGCTATGGGAGCGAAGCATTGTTGGATGCTGTAGCGCTACATCGCCTGCAGAAAACAAACAGAACAGCAGAGTCATACAGAGCAGGGTGAGCTGAATAGAAGAGAAGTCAGGTTTTACTCCATTCTTTATGCTTCTTTTTTAATGTTGAAACACACACACACACACACAGACCAGGTTTGTGTGTGTGTCCCTGCATGTGTGTGTGTTGTCATTGAAGGTGCTGTGGAACCTTAACAATCACAAGGCCACTGGCACCGTCCCTCATTAGTGAGACAGGGTCACACAAATCCCACGTCCAAAAAACACAACTCCTTTTTTCTCCCTCCTCCTTCTCTCTCCCTCTCTCTCTCTCTCTCTCTCACACACACATACACACTCTCCCTCTGCTGCAGTGCACTCAGACAGGGGTCTCAAGATGAGCTGTCAGTCTCCAATCACACCACTAATCTTTGATACACCCTGATGCATACAACCCCTCCTCTCTCTCTCTCTCTCTCTCTCTCTCTCTCTCTCTCTCTCTCTCTCTCTCTCTCTCTCTCTCTCCCTCACTACCTCCCTTTCTCCATCTCTCTCTTTCTCAACCACACACACACAAACACACACACACTTACACACACATCATCATCATCAGTTAGGCCTGATAATAGCAATCAGTCAGTAATGGTATGTGAGCCTACTAACTATTGCACTCAGAGGTTGGCTCTCCATAGAATACTACAGCTGTGTTATTACCTGTGAAGAAAAAAGCATAGAACAGAATAGAATAGAATAGAATAGAATAGAATGTCTTACTTGCTTTCCCTGGTCGGGGCCTTTGCAGCAGCTTCTGCACGGTGAGCAGGTCCTCGGTCTTCACCGCCTGCAGCAGTTCCTGGTCCTTCCCCATCTTCCGCTCTGAGCCGCTCTACTCCCGCAGCATCCTCCGACACAGCCTCCCTCCCCCCCCGGTCCCTGACTAGATGAGACCTCCACCACCCTAAAGCTGTGGCATATGATGGGGTGACAGAATAAGAAACAAGAGAGAGGGGACAAAAAGGAAAGGGAGGGATACGCTGGGTGGGATGGAGGGATGCTCTCGGGTTCCCCCCAGCTGAGTGCAGCGCCACTTGATGGGGCACGGGACCGAGAGGGAGGGGGGGTGGCGGTGGAGGGAGGCTGGGAAGGAAAGGGGGGGGGGGGGGCCGGGTCGCTCTAGATTCCAATATGAGCGAGGTCTCCCGTTACAGCTGCGCTCCAAAACAACGACTACCGAGATGGGAGACAGCGGAGGTGCTCGCTGCGGGAAGGAGGAGACGTCACGCGGACTGATGTAGCGGATAGCCTCGCGGGCTCACTCGCAGACACCGCACGTCTATGAGCGTGCGTTTAAATACCGTGCGCGCGCTGTGTGTCCGTTTCTCCCGATGTTGTGCCGCTCTCGTGCTCTGCGTCGTAAACAGTATCCAGTGCCACTGCTGCAGCCATCCTCCCCGCGTGCGCTCAGGCTCTGTATTTGGTAATGATTTTCTCCGCGTGGGGGGCAGGGGTAGTGAAGTGGTGGTGGTGGTGGTTGTGGTGGAAGAGGAGGGGGGCGGGAGGAGAGGGGAGGGGTGGCGCACGTACACGCGCCCGCGCGCCCTACAGCTGGCCCAGCTCGCACAGCTAAATGGCTCGTGCTGCAAGTTGGGGGCGGACCAGGAGCGCGGTGCTCTCCCGCCTCCTTCTTCATCTCTCTGGCTCTGTTTCCATAAAGCGCTCTCTCTCTCTCTCTCTATCTCTCTCTCTCTCTTTCTCTCTCTCTCTCTCTCTCTCTCTCTCTCTTTGCTTTACAGACGAGCTGCAGAGATTTATTTCAGCGGTGAATAAATAACTCCTTTCTTTATATTGGCTCGCTATATTCTACTAAAATACACCTGATAGAAAGCTTAGATGTTGCAGTTGCAGCATGTTAACTTGAGACAAGTGGTTTCAACTCTGCACACAAACACTCTTCTAAAGCACATATTATGAAGCACACCTGCCTCTGAGGGCTCCTGAGCAGGTGTATAGCTGGGAATCTAGTTCCTCTTAAACAGCCAATGATGCTTCTGCCTAGCATCCTTCATTAACATTACTACATATTCTCAAATTGGAGCAGATTAGAGGAAAAGCAACATTCAAACAGGGGCGGATCTAGGAGTTGACAAAATCCAGGGCCGAGCCCAGGACACCCAGAGCCAGGGCCAACTTTTTTGGATGGTTGACATGCGCAGAATTAATTTTTATTGCCAATCAACACCAATCAATTGCATCACATCAGTAACAGGCCAATCGGATCGAAATGTCATTACAAAACAAAGCAACCCGGCACCACGAAAAACAGTCAGCAGCTGACTGAAGTTGTTGTTCAGAAAAAGTGACTTTAACCAGAAGTTTTTCTTTTTAAATAGACTCAGCGTCTTTGAGAAACATTCAGTGCTGCAGCCCCAGAAGCCACCCCTAGCTCTGCCCCTGCACTCAACCTTCAACTTGTAAATTGATATCATGGGGCATATCTGATAGCAGATAATCATACAAGGCCAAGGGGATTTCAGAAAAAGAGGTGCCATAGCCAGCAAAAAACATCCAATAAAAACATGAATCAATGCAGCTGATTTGATGTTCATTTTCAACTGGTTTAACTTAAGAAAATACATCATAACAATAGCTAACTTAGGCTATTTTACAGTGTGGGCTAACAACAGCCTATGCATAACCATTTAAGTGAACACCCAAGGCAACAGAGGGACATTGTTGCCACACACACACACACACACACACATACACACACACACACACACACACACACACACACACACACACACACACACACACACACACACACACACACACACACACACACACACACTGTGATGATTGGAAATCCCTTTTATTACTCCTGCTCCCACGAGGAATGCAAGTACAAACTTTCATCTATATTCCACCAAACAGGAATCCTTTTCTTTCACTTAAATGGCAATACTGTACAAGGAAGGGCTGAGTCCAAAGCTACACCATCTGTGCAGTTTTATTTTGTTTAAAAATTAAAAGTGTTATTTTGAATTAAAATATATTATGATCTACTAGAATAATTTATTATACCATTTTTCCCTCTCCACTCAGATTTGTTGATTTTAATTTCATTTTCTGTGTTTTTTCCCTGTAATTTCTCTACTTAAAATCAGTTTTAACACATCAGAGTACACTATGTTTTGTGGAATATATAAAGCCTTTATAAGTATATGTATTTATTTTGCCCACAAGCCTGCATGTAATCTATAATGCACATTAAGTACAGTATGATAATAAAGACAATCAGAGAGAGAGGAGCAATTATCAGTGAATTTGACCATGACATCTAACATTCCTTCTTTTCTCTGTCCAACCTCCTCCAGATTTGCTTTATCTCCACTCTCCTCTCCACTGTGTGTGTGTGTGTGTGTGTGTGTGTGTGTGTGTGTGTGTGTGTGTGTGTGTGTGGGCAGTATGCAGTGCTTGGATGCTGCTCTCTGCCTCCTCCACATATCCAGTGAGTTATGTAACAACGCTGAAGAGTAGCCCGTATAGTACTGACAGAGTATTTATAAATCAGTCTCTGATAATGCAAAAGCGGTGCACTATAGAGCTGTGTAAACACTAAAGCTTGATATATAAATACTTAATTTTAGTAAGTGTTTACCTGCATCACCCCACTGCCCTTTCACTCTTTTCTGTCTTTTTCCTTTGGTATTATTTTGCATGCACAGTGGATTTTAGACAAGAATCAATGTATGTCCAAGGGAGGAAACTGTAGATTCATGAGCCACTTAGGTGTATCTATTTCACTCAAAGAGAGTCATGTTCTCAATCTGTGTGTGTGTGTGTATGTGTGTGTGTGTGTGTGTATTTGTGTGTATTTGTTAACGTGTGTGTGTTGGTGATGCGGGCAGTGAAATTCTCCACCGGCATGACGCTTTTTCTGGGTTCTGAGAGAAATGAGAACACACACACACACACACACACACACACACACACACACACACACACACCATGTCATCACATCATCAAGAAAACAAACAAGACAGGGACTGTTTGAGGTAAAGCAAACCTGCTTTAAAGCAAACACTACAAACCTGATTTAAAAGACAAGGACAACTTTCATCTATGAAAGCAGAAATGTAATGAATGATAAAAGAAAGCAATTTAATAATATTTCTGTCAATAATATCAGCATCTGCCACAACATAAAAAGTCAGATTTTGCCCATTAAAAAGAATGTTTTTATACCTAAATATGATTTTTTCTAAAGCACTGTTTCCAACCAAAAACATCCTGATGCATATTTGGATTTGGAATGGTGACTACTCTTGTTTAGTGTGTAGATATGCTTATCAACACTTAAACATATGAACCCAGATATATTTGAAACTTGAGAGTCACTTCACTTGAGCTGAAGTAGGGATGTGAAGCATCCATAAAAACACACTGCCCTCAAGTGGACAGTCACAAAGCATACAGCAAGATACCACTGGAGAGCTTCCCGTGTCCTTTTCAGTTTGTAAAAATGTGAGAATGAATACAGTAAAAGCATTTAATAATTTATGTGCGTTTTAAACTAAAGCAATGGGATATTGTCATACAAGCAAGTCAACACATCAGCTAAAAAGAAAATTCCTAATAAACAACACATTTTATTTCACTCTTGAAACGTTCGAAGGTTGAGTTCACGGTTTTAGGACATTAGAAAAAACCTAGCAAACCTATTTCAGGCTTCAGCAGCAGTATGTTGAAATACATTAAGTGCCTGAATTCAGACGGTAAAAAAACTCGAAACTCACTTGTAGTTATATTTCTGATGTCAACAACCAATTCAATCAATAATGATAATGACCCTTGTCTTCTCTCTCATGAATTATGGATAATCTACGGATTACACCTGAATGCATCTTTTGGAACGCCCCTTCTGGTCTGTGATTGGTACAGCTACAAGTCCATTAACAGTGAACCTCGCAGACAGACGGAGTGAGGTTGGCTGAAACAGGTTGGAAAGAGCTGGAGAGGCTTGTACTATCAAATACTATCGGTTTACAGGTTGTAACCGGACCCAAACACAAACTGGTGAGCAGCTTTTTAATTGTGCTGTCTTTGTGGTGGTTTTGTCCCCTACTTGCTGCGTAGAAACACTCGCTGTACGATACACGAAACATCATTTCAAGAGCTTTTGCCATGGAAAGATTATTTCTGGCGAGGTATCGCGTTAGTTCTTGTGTGTTAACGTTAGCTAAAGCTAATGATGATGTTACAGCCAAATATTTGACTATCACGTTCATTTTACTCTATTCGCCTATTAACTGATTTTATAAGACAGTCGTTACAAGCGCAGTGTGAACACACGGCTTAACCTCCTAAAACCTTCATCGTGGAATAACACACAGCATTGTAAAATCCTGTGTAGTGCAGCTAGCTTAGCAACAGTGGGAAGCTAAAGTCGTGACTGTGTTGATGTTTTACGTTTCTGCCATATATTAAAGGCACAAGCCAGCTCATTTAACGTCATTATCCCGTTAAAAGAAAATTTGCAATACGTAGACATATATTTAGTGTAATAATGACCCGCGTAGTTATTGTAAGTCGCACATGGTTGCATGTGTTTGTAGCCCAGCCTTTTACCCCCCCTGGTTTGCTGTTTGCATTAGTTCAGCTAAAACCCTTTCCTCTTCTTTAAACACCTTAAACACACACATGCACACACGCAGTCCCATGGAGCCAACAGACTGGAAGAAGTAACCTAAAATTAAAGAACATAGCAATAACATCATTTTTTATGGAATGTAAATATCTATAAAGAAAGAGAAATGGTATGTTTACAAAGGAGAGTTTGTGGAAGATAACATGTCAGGGTATATTTAGATAAAGGTGAAGGTTGTAGAATGTTGTGGAGACAGACCGATATATTGGTCAGCCGATATTGACCCATCATAGTAATATCTGTATCAGTATGTTGTTTTGTGACTATATATATATATATATATATATATATATATATATATATATATATATATATATATATATATATATATATATGTTATACAGGCAACATTTTAGGTATATTTGATCCATTTTTCTTAATACAAGTTTATTATATGCATATGTTGCTTTTTCTTGTTTGTTTGTTCCGCATGTTTTTTTATTTGTAACTAATTCTTATTATTAAATTCCCAGAGAAGCTTATTGTTTTAGTGCACTGATGTCATTTTATACAATGAAGTTTATTGTTAAACTGTAAAATATCATACCTTCGTTACATTTGAGGGTTAATTACAAAAATGTGTTCATCTATATATCGATATAGGTCTTTTTTTGACTCCTTAATATTGGTATTGGCATCAGCCCCAAAAATCACAACACATTTTTTGCTTTTGTTAGCACATATTTCATCTAATCTTAACCAAACTTGCTACATGCTATATGGAGATGACCTCGAATAAAACATAACAATTGGTTTTTGGGTGTCACTGAGCATTTGTCTGTAATTTGTTACCAACATTTTGAAGGTGTGGCCTAATGCTCTTAACAGCTATAACTCTTTAATGCTAATATCTCTTAAAGACTAAATTCAATTGTGACAGAATTGAACTGCACAATTCTTAACACAGTGGGCACTACTATAATATTTCAATTAGAGCCCAACCGATATATTGGTCGGCAATATTGACCTATCACAGATATATCAGTGTATGTCGGCCAATATGTGCGGACATATAAAAATATATCTGTGATAGGTCAATATTGGCTGACCGACCAATAATATCAGTCAGGCTCTAATTATAACATGATATTGCAACAGTTCTGGTGTCTTTTAATCAAATGAAACTTGGTGCACAAATTCTTCGTGAGATCATGTACGACATATTGAAGCATGGCACCAATAGCCCCACCTTGTGGCCATTAGTGTAGCACAACTTTTCTACTCATTAACTGCCATATCTTCTTAAATGTTATAAGCCATGAAAACTAAGTCTGTAGTATTTGTTAAAATATCATCTGTCTTGTCTAGCTACAAGATAAATAAAATGTTACTACAGTGTCTTGCAGTATGTAATTGATTCTAACTTTTCAAAAATTCTCAGGAGTTATAGCACATACATAGTTTTATTAAAGTAAAGTAAAGTAAAGTATTAGATTTAAGTTAATCTGAGCAGAGGCTTGATCAACCAGAATAAGTGAAGACTGCTGTGTTCATGTGGAGGCCCTTTAAGTGTGTCTTGGGAGTGATTGTGATAGATGTGGTAAATAATGGCTCTGATGGAGTTTTGTTTAAAGGAACAGTACAGAGCTTGAGCTTGTTTACAACTTCAACAGGCAGGAAAGGTAGTACAGAGGATTTAGAGCCACTGAGAGTTCACGCAATGATTTTTAAAGGAAGTAAGGAGAGCTCCTCCCTCTCCCTCTGTGCTGCAGGAAGGGCTCAGCGCAGCGTGGGTGCCCAGGGATCCACTGCCTGAGTGCGGGGAAAGCAGCGGCAGACACCCCAGCGACATGAACCACACCAAGGGCGGCCTGGTTATCTTCACTGCCAACTCACACCCCTCCAGCCGTGAGCTGGGAAAGAGGATCGCAGAGTGAGTACAGGAGCTATGGGTGAATTATACACACACACATACACATTTACACACACAGACAAGTGAATCACACCTCCTCCTTTGTTTTAGAAAAATAGAGGAAGCAGCTTCTGTGCCAGAGAATCACACTGCTCAGTTATGTTTCCTGAGAGCAAAGCTTGGATGTACATCAATGTGAACTGCTGCTTTGCATGTTTGTGCAGTGTTTACAACATGGCTGAGCAGAGGAAGAGTGGCACAGCTTCATGAAACACAGCAAAACATTATCAGTGTGGATAATGACAAAGTATTTCAAAGTATTTCCTGCAGCTGGGTATCAGAATACAGCACATTTCCCCCCACTAGTTAATGTCACCCTGTGAACATTCAACATGTTCATGACAAGATGCACAATATTTATAGTTTTCATTATTGTACCTTTTTAAACCAAAAGAATCATATTTAGGACAATCTATTCACTGAAAAAAAGGTGATGGCATTTTATTTCTTTTGTGTGTGTGAGGAGAGATTATTTTCAACATTTACTGTGAGTTACATGGAAACCTTGTAAATCCACTTCAGGAGATTTCACATGAAGAGTTACGTGGTGTTTAATCACTGTCCCTCTTCGTGCCTTTTTAAACCTTTTACAAAGAGGTCTCTTTTATGTAACACTGTTTTTCACCCCAAAGCCCTGACGTCTCTTCTTTACAGTCACATTTACAAATCTGTGCTTTCAGCTAAAAGAGCATGTATTTACTGAAAATGCACTGCTGACCCTACCGTCTTAACCCTCCTTAGCTAGAAGGTGAGCTGCTACATTGTCCGTACCTCCATGTTACGTGTAAACGAAACATTTATAAACTGCAAGACTGCTAATGCACACACTGCAGGCCTGAGCCACACACACACACACACACACACACACACACACACACACACACACACACACACAGTCTGTGACTGTTTATAGAACAAACACTGTTTGCCTGGCTTATCCCATGCTGTGTGACTCTGTCTGTGTGTGTGTGTGTGTGTGTGTGTGTGTGTGTGTGTGAGTGTGACTGTGAGAAACTAAAACACATCATGTTCAGAGAGGGAAAGTGCAGGCTGCAGACTGAGCAGGTCAGGTTGTTTTAAGAGAAGCAATGTAGGAACTATACATTCCTTTTAGACTATTATAATGTGTGTTTGAACTTTTTAGCCACACATCAGACTGACTGGCATTACATTTAAATTGAACAGACATTCATGGTCCCCAGGGGGTGAATCTTACTGACTCCCATGATTTAAAAAATCACTCAATTTGACAGTTTTTGATTAGTTTAGTTTTTTTAAAATCTCGGCAACTATTGGATAAAAATTGCCAATAAAGCTGTTATAAACAAACATAAATTGTCCCCTGAGGATGAACTGCTGTGACCCCCTGAATGTTCATCTAGCATTGTCTAGTACTTTTGTAGTGTTAATAAACAAATATTAGGTAGCTAACATGCTACAGAAAGATGATAAACATTAACATACTTTTTTGAGAGTATGTTAATGCACATGTTAGTGTTTTAGCTGAAAGCACCTCTGTATGTAAATACAGACATATAGAGGTGCTACCATGGCTGTAGACTCTTTGTCTAGTTTAAATATGTTTTAATGTCATTGGGAAAATGACTCCAGTTATGCTTTAATTTGAGGCTTTCTTAGGTCTGTATGAATGTAAACAAACCTCATCTTTATAACTTATAGCAACTTTTTTTTAACCTGCTGTGCCAATATAACCCTTTTTAAAGCTGACTTTAAAAGGCTAAACTGAAGGTTTGTCTTGCAGGCGGTTAGGGGTGGAGCTCGGGAAGGTGCAGGTGTACCAGGAAGATAACAGAGGTAAGATGACTAATGACTCCCCGTGCCTCATCCTGACACTTTCACTCACTTACTCCATCACACTATTGATTTAAAAAAAAAACAAATGTGTTTTCACCACTGCAGCAGTTATTTCTTGCTGCCTCTGCACTTTTTTTATGTAAGCAACCAATATATTACAAACTGAATGTTATCTTTTTTTTGTTTTTGTTTCTATGTTTACTGAATTATTGTTTTCTGAATGTGTTTTTCTCACATTTCAAACATTCTGCTCACAGCTGCTTTATCACACTGTTTTGACGCAGTTGAGACAAAATAAAAAGCAAAGTATTCAGCATGTTTCAAGTACAGGCAGGTCTACTGAAAGAAATGGAAAATCGTGTGGGAGGTAGAAAGTCTTTAAAAAAATCATAATATGCTTTGGGTTTAAAAAAAAAAGGGTGAAATGATGTAAAACCACTCTGGTGCTTTTTAAATCTCCTGTGCTGCACTCAGTAATGGTTTTATAACAGTTTAGCAGCAGCATTCAGTGACTTTGGGTCTCTATCGTCCATTTGGCTGCAGCGATGAAGCATTTTGTTTTCTAATCTCTGGTACGCGGGGAGGCAGTTTTTTTTGGAATGCTCATATGTACAGTTTGACACAGCGGGGTCAGGATGTTTTGTGTCAGAGGCACAAAGAGCTCACATGGGCCACCGATGAAGCCAACGGGCCTCGCGGGCTCTGTTGTTGTTGTTGTCGTCCTCTCTGCCGCCCCCAACCCCCCGTTCTCACCATCCCGTTTGTCACCATAGAAACGCGGGTGCAGATCCAGGAGTCGGTACGAGGCAAAGATGTGTTTGTGATCCAGACGGTGTCGAAGTAAGAACAAACGCAATAATAACTAAAGAATAAATACATCATCAATAAATCTCACATCTCATTCACCTCACATGTCCTCTTCCTTCTCAGGGATGTGAACACAACCATAATGGAGATGCTGATCCTGGTGTACGCGTGCAGGACGTCCTGCGCCAGAAGCATCACGGGCGTCCTCCCCTACTTCCCCTACAGCAAGCAGTGTAAGATGAGGAAGAGGGGCTCCATCGTCTCCAAGCTCATCGCCTCCATGATGTGTAAAGCTGGTGAGTGGGAGAGGAAACACACCGTCTAACATTTGTTTTTATGTTTATGTTATGTTCTATGATTGTTTGACATACATAGAAAATGAATAGAACAAGTACAACAGTATATTTCCAAGGCTAACCTCAAAGTGTGAGTCCATCAGTGTCATAACTGCAACAATGAATGCCGTTGTGCAGGTCTGACCCACCTGATCACCATGGACCTCCACCAGAAAGAGATTCAAGGCTTCTTCAACATCCCAGTGGATAACCTGAGAGCCTCGCCCTTCCTGCTACAGTATATACAGGAAGAGGTGAAAGCACACACACTAAATGATTTGCATCTTACTTTTGTTTGTTTTAACTTAACTAACTAACCCTAACCCTCAAAACGCCTGAGGGCCCAATAAGTAAAACTACCTTTGTTCGTCCCCACTCTCTGTGCTACTACACATTTATCTCACCCCCCCCCCCCCACCCCCTTAGTTACTGTTGCTATGCCTGTCAAGCTTTCTACTTTCATTCTTTTCTAATTTTACTTTCATGAGTTAGTTGAAAATGCTCCAGATTACTTTTTAACCAGCTGACAAGCATCCTGTAAAAGAGGCTTAAAGTTGCTAACTCATGATTGGATAATTCGATATTTGTGGGAGGGGTTTTGTGAATGGTCAGTTGCAAATCTGAAACTTAATTTGTATCTTTTTTTTTTTCTGTTTTGTGAACCTTCAGATACCCGACTACAGAAATGCTGTGATTGTGGCCAAATCTCCAGCTTCTGCCAAAAGGTCGGCTCTCTCTCTCTCGCTCGCTCTCTCTCTCTCTCTCTCTCGCTGTCCTCATCTTTAACTGTGCTGAGCTGTAAAACTGTGACTGATAAGTGTAAACTGACGCGTTAATCATGAACCATAAACAGTTTCCTCTCATCTCTCCTTGCTGTAGTTTCTGTTGGAAGTCAAGGTCCAAACTTACATTGATTAAGCAGCATGAGCTTTCTGTTTTTGATACTAAAACAAAGTCAGAACTTTCATACCGACACTGTGACTGTTAAATATAAAACTTTTTAAAAACATATTGAACCATATATTTGATCTGTAATTTTAAGGATGCATCCCAATCAGAAACTGAAAAAAAAGTGTTCCACAGTCCTTGTTTTTGATGTACTACCTTTAGATCTTTTTAGTAGTTAAACAGTCATCTCATCATGTCTGTCTGTCTGTGTGTGTGTGTGTGTGTGTGTGTGTGTGCGTGTGCAGGGCTCAGTCATTTGCTGAGCGGCTGCGTCTGGGTATAGCAGTGATCCACGGCGAAGCTCAGGACGCAGAGTCGGACCAGGTAGACGGCCGACACTCCCCACCCACTGTCAAGACCACTGGAGCCATTCACCCCAGCATGGAGATACCATGTAATACACACACACACACATACACACACACACATACACACACACACACACACACACACACACACACACACTCTCTAAGCAACCTACATGCTATATAACAGAATATGCTGTGTACAAGCAAGGCAAGGCAAGGCAGTTTTATTTATATAGCGCATTTCATACACAATGGCAACTCAATGTGCTTTACATAAAACAGAAAAACATGTAATTTGAGAAACATTAAAACATACAATTACACCCCCCCCCCCCCCCACAGAAAAATAGAAAGAGAGAAATACAATACTAGAATAGAGCATTAAATATAAGATTGCAGCATAAAATAATGATTTGCTTTAAAATCATTAAAAGGACATAGAGTGCAAATGAAAGATTAAAATGTAAAGTGCTTTAGAAGAGCTCAATCATAAGCACAGGAGAAGAGAAATGTTTTTAACCTGGATTTAAAAGTGTTCACAGTTGGGGCTGATGTCAGTTCTGCTGGTAGTTTGTTCCAGTTGTGTGCAGCATAACAGCTAAAAGCTGCTTCACCATGTTTAGTTTGAACTCTGGGCTCAACTATCTGACCTGAGTCAGTAGATCTCAGAGCTCTACTGGGTTTATATTCTACTAACGTCATTCATGTATTCTGGACCTAAACCATTCAGTGATTTGTAGACTAGTAGCAGAACTTTAAAATCTATTCTATAGCTGATTGGGAGCCAGTGTAAAGACTTTAGAACTGTCTGGGAGCCAGTGTAAAGACTTTAGAACTGTCTGGGAGCCAGTGTAAAGACTTTAGAACTGACTGGGAGCCAGTGTAAAGACTTTAGAACTGTCTGGGAGCCAGTGTAAAGACTTTAGAACTGACTGGGAGCCAGTGTAAAGACTTTAGAACTGACTGGGAGCCAGTGTAAAGACTTTAGAACTGGAGTCATGTGTTCTGATCTCTTTGTCCTGGTTCAAACTCGAGCTGCAGCTGTTTAGTAGATGTACAGACACTGATTTTTTTTCTACCACTGTACATTAATGCATGCAGTAAATCTCACACAATCTCTCTTTCTTTTTTTCTGTGTCCTTTTTTTTCTCCAGTGTTGATCCCTAAAGAGAAGCCTCCCATCACTGTGGTAGGAGATGTAGGAGGACGCATTGCCATCATTGTGGTGAGTGAGCTACACATGCACACTTTATCTTCACACTGTCTTTTTAAGGAGTAACTATAGTTTAAATTATTCTTTTAGACTCTTCTTTGCGTGTTTATATTAATACAGGTGATTTTTTCCCCCGCCCCAACAGTCCACAAATTGTAAGCAAAAAACACTTGTGCTGCATCAAAGTAGCTTGTATGCATTTCCTTTACATGTGAATGTTTGGCTAAATTTGTGGCACCCCTTCAGCCAAAACTGAGCTTAACCCTTCAACACACACCTCCAACATTCAGAGTTGAGCTAGCTTTAAATGGGTCCCGCAGGATGACATCATCGATGACGTAGACAGCTTCGTGGCAGCAGCTGAGACGCTTAAGGAACGAGGGGCCTACAAGATCTTTGTCATGGCGACGCACGGCATCCTCTCATCTGACGCCCCCAGATTTATAGAAGAGTCTGCTATCGATGAGGTGAAGGCACACTGTGAAATATGTCATGTTTTAGACTTAGTTGTGTGTGTGATCTGCCTTTTGTCCTCGCCTCCTCTTCACACTTCCTCTCTTATCTTCTCCAGGTGGTGGTGACTAACACGATTCCCCACGAGCTGCAGAAGCTCCAGTGCCCAAAGATCAAGACGGTCGACATCAGCATGATCCTGTCAGAGGCCATCCGCCGCATCCACAACGGAGAGTCCATGTCCTATCTTTTCCGCAACATAGGAGTGGATGACTGAAAGACCTGTCACACACATACCACACACACAAATCTGCCTTCTCAGACCTCTACAGAAGCACTGTACACTGATATTGATACACATACACACGCACATATCCACGTCCTACTTGTGTTACAACGAAGATATAAATGCTAACCCTTTGCTTTGAGTGCAGCTTAACATAGAAGATGACTGATTACACACACACACACACACACACACACACACATGTCCTTAATGGATGTTACTCACTCCTCCAGACTAAAAAGCTGATAGCTGCCCTCTTCTCAAACAGCATACAACTCAGCTTTTTTTTACGCTCATCTCTGAGTACCTTCTTTAGTTAGCAATCCATTGTCTACATGTATTTCCGGTTACGTTTCTATAGAAATTAATGTTGATGTGTGTGTGTCTGTGTGTGTCTGTGTGTGTGTGTGTGTGTGTTAGAACATATTTGTTAGCATTGAATGTTTATTTCTGATTGTACCCTAAGAGTGCCAGTGCCTTCTACAGGACATGCTCCCAACACACAGGCCTTCACCACTCCGATACACAACAGTGTCTCAGCTAATATAAACTATGTCACAATGGCCCTTGTAATTAATTCAGGAATTTGCAGGTTTCCAGCTAATTAACTATAAAGCTGAGTATCAGAGTACATGTTGTAATTCCAACCTTCTGTCTGTTTTTTTGTTTTGTTCATGTGATGTCTGAATGTCGTACTAATATAATTAGTTTAGCATCCTACCAGCTAGCCATATGTCTGTGTTTGGTTGCCATAGCACTTAGATGCTGATCTGGTGTCAAATCTACTTATTGCTAAAAGCAGAACTGGAATTAAAACATGAAATATTTTGTCAGTCCGGTCAATTTGAATTTTTTTTTTTTTTTTTTTTTCTAACATTTTATGGCGGTTGTGAAATATGTATTTACGAGTCATCCATTTAACACTGTGTGCCATTCATTTCAAACGCATCCACATATTTGACAATCAATCATGATTGGTCCACAAATGAGCAGCTGGAGCAGATTTGAAGTTAATATGTATATCCTTGGTCCAAAAATACCACTGCAGTTTTACCCTCTGGTTAGGAGTGCGAAATTGTTGTTAATAATTTTGAAATGGGTAAATTAATCTTTCAATCATTTGGAAAGTAGCGGGTGAATTTTGTTGTACCACATTAGCCAAATTTCGAAAAACTGACGGAAGAAACTGACGCTGAAAAAGTAAATGGAAACGTTTTTCTGACAAACAAAACTCGACTGAAGCAGGTCTTTGGCACTTTACCAGATGTGTTCCAAAAATGTTTTGTATTTATTTTCAGCACTAAATATGAATAAATATGACCCATGCTATGAAATTAAAGACTGCCTTGTGTTGTGGTGTTTTGTAGTCTCATAATTGGGTGATATAAAGCTGCTGATATTCAGTCTGTTACTATTAAAGGATGTTTCTCACAATGGTTTCTGTTAATAAAGTTAATTAATAACCATATACTTTGAACATGTGACAGGCTAGAACTATGCTCTCATTTTCACCTTTCCATCCTGCTGCTTATGACATATCACCATGAGCCAAATTACATGGCTCTACATTCTAGAAAGATCCAGTTCAACAAATAAAGCTTCATCCCAAACAACCACACACAATGACACACACAATGACTTTTTAAAAATAAATAAAAATGTTCTTCCTTTCAGTCAGGCTCTATGCTGCACTTGGAACAGCTGTCTGAGTAGTCAAACTCTGCCCCCTGCTGACTGGATGACAAAACTGCACAGATAATGTGTTTAATTCAACAGTAAGAGCTAGATGCAAACGAGTCAAGACACATCCCCTCCAGATGTGTATTTTCATACTTATTTGGTATTGAATCATCAAGATCCAAACACTTTAGTCACAGTTTAAATATTAGGACAGTAGGTACATTATTTTATTTCTCATAATACATCTACAAGTCATTGGGAATAATGAATGTCTGTACAAAATTTTGCATTAATCCATCTCATAGATTTTGAGATATCTTGCAGGAACTTTGACCTGTTGGTGGCGCTAGAGGGAAATCACCAAAGTTGTAGGATTTATCCTCTGAGGACTATGAATGCCTACAAAATGTTATGGCAGTTGTAAACTTTGATTTGCTAATGGCACTACACAAGACATTGAGGGGTCATCAGGGATTCATCCCTTGGAAACCAAGAATGTTAGATCAACATTTTATGGCAATCCATCCAATAATTGTTGAGATATTTCAGAATGTTAGATTTTAGGATAAGGAACTACATCCACCTCCTCCAAGGGTAAAGGGTGTTAGTGGGCAACAGAAGTGGGAACATGTAGCTGTCATCCAGTGGATCCTGGATACATACATCTTCCTTGAAGGCAGCAGCTTGTGGTCACTAGACCAAACCTCTTCTTCATCCAGTCATCTCAGGTAGCTGGGGAAGTGTAGGAACAATGCACATACATACAAACATTTGCTAAGGCACACAGTGAACAGTAAATCAATTCCCCCCTCTTCTTGTTCAACATATTTTGTTTATTTATTAATGCTGACAGACAGGTATTGGATCAGACAAACAAGGTGGCATCAACTGAAGAACAGAACCAGTCAGAGAAGGAAATCGGTTTCAGACCTCCCGAAACACAATGGGAGGTCTGCTCGATGCACAGTCAGATTGTCCTGCTCACACTGTTTGGCACCGCTCCATCACAGCTGGTCCATGGCCATTCATCCAGCATACCACATGACACCGCTCTCTCATTTCATCAGTGTATTTGAAGAAGTAAAGCCAAGGATTAATATTATTATTATAAAAAACTAACAATTTCTCCAAAATGCCATGAAATTTGGGTACTGGATCATGATATAACAATGGAAAATTCCAACACAGACACATTTTAAAAACTACCGAATTTTTTCCTGTAGTGCTTTTCCTTGCATTTTTAAACCTATTCCCATTGTTCTTCTTTAATGAAATGAAATGATGCATTACGTGAGCACAAACCAATACTTTTGTTGTGTTTAAAGACTAGTTACCAATGGTTACGGGACAGACAATGCCAATTGTCCAGTTAGGTCAAAGGGAATAAATGACCTTTTTGCTGCAAGCTTGGTTTTAGACTTCTGGTCCAACTGGTGAAAGGTGGGTGTACTATCCCCTCTCAACTACCATTATCCTTAACCCTTAAGCAAGGCACTAAACCCACTCACCTGCTCTGGCAAAGCTGCTCAGTGGCCACCAGCGGGAAAATAGTGGCCCAATATGTAATGCAGGGGCAAAAGCTGAGTTTAATAAATATTTAAAATATGAGGAGTAACACTGGGAAAGTGTCATGGAGAAAGGCATCAGTCCATCTACAATCTGTGACAGTTAAATGCTAAAATGCTACAATCTATCAGGTTCCCAACATGGCAGCTTGTCTGTAATCACTGGCAAAGACTCTTTAAACACTTGTAACGGTGCTCTCATTTTGTGTTTGAATGCAGGCATGAGCGATGGGCAGACATGATGGTTGACAACTGTGACAGTCAGCTAAAGCTAGCAGACATCCGAAGGCTTCGTAAAGGCAAAAGCAGCATGTTAACTCATAAGAACAAGTCATAACAAGGCAAAGTGGTCACTCAGTGTTTAGATCTTAAACCCCAACGTGACCAGAACTTGATTTGGTGATAAACCAGCGATTTGTACAGCTCACATTGGTTTGACATAGAGATGAAACCGTAATAAAAATACTAAAGAAATAAAAAAAAAATACTCTAGTGAGTTGCTTATGGCTGATATTCTTTTCTCTAAAAATGCTTTCCATCTTGAGGACCCTTGTTACCATCCAGACTACATTATAAACAGTATATATTTTCAACAAATACTTGGTTTCTTTAAAAAGTTTTCTGCCAGATTAAAATATTACATTAAAATATTAACCTCATTCTTAAAGTTCAGAGTCGCTCCCCACTGTCCAATTTAAACATTATATCATATCTGTATCTCAGTCCACCCTTCAAGCAGTTGCTGTGTTTAGTTGCGTAACTTGACTCCCATTCATCATTTAAAGCCTTGAATCTCTTTGAATACATATCTAATACATACTGCCTGTAGGTCAGGTCGAGGTCTTGAGCTGGTGCGGATTCAGATTGTTCGGTGTATGAAGTAAACTGTCTTTAGGAAACGCAAGAGCAAATATCTAATTTAATAAAAGGTAATAAAACCTAATAAAGACATGTCAACATGTTCAGGTACTGTAACACATTGAACCAGGATCAGCTGCTGGGGGTCATGATTCTACCTAGTGATTTGTAAGCTTGAAAGTGCAACACTTGATTGTAATTTTGATGAAAAGCAGAACTGCTTCACATATTTGTGATTTGTGAAAAGTATTGTGTGTTTGCAGGATGACAAACAGAACACTGTCAATATTAATATGTTAACAAGACTACAGCCACAGTAGCAGCTCTGTGAGGCTGTACTTTGATACAGCAGTTCGTTGAGCTAAATGCTAACATCAGTATGCTAACATGCTGATGTTCAGCAGGTTTAAAGTTGACCTTATTCACTGTGCAAGTTTACTGGTCTATGCTGGTTTTTCCAGTAGAGTAGTATGTTAGCATGCTAGCATGAACTAAACCCTACATACAAATTACAGCTAAGGTTGTTTGCTTACAAACCACAATATTGGACAAATCTAAATTTGCACCTGATGATGGCTCTAGATGAGAGGTTAAGAGGATCACTAAAGCCTTTATGATACATCATCTAGGGACCATGAATGTCTGTACAAAATGTCATTGCATCCACCCAATAGTTGTTGAGATATTTCAGTTTGGACCAATGCTGTGGATCAAGACAGACCAATGCCACTACTACCATGGCTAACATATAACACATTGTCTTATGCGCAGCAAAACATGATTTTGTTTATGTTCAAACTCAATTCATTCAACAACACCTTTTAACTTGAAGACCACAAAGCGCCAGGTGGGAGGAAGTATATTTTGGCCATTCTGAGCTTCTCTATGACTTACAACAGGGAAAAATAAGAACAGTGGCCTAATTACTGTCTTTCCTGATTCATATGCTCAATTAATGCAATCTAATCAGAGCTTGCCAGCAAGCTGTAATATCTCTATAAACGCATACATGAACTCACAATTATCACCAAGGTGAATGACAACACTTGAGCAGCAAAATTACATTTGCCTATTCAATACTTTGTAAGTTAATTGTGTGTGAACGCTGTCTTACTGAGCACCATTTTGCCATCCACATGCAAAAACTAACCTCATATTTGAAACATCAAACTGCCATCATCATCATCACTGGATTACAACTGTATTGTATAAACATGGAGACTACTGTTACCACAGTGTCACAGGTTCAGTCCTAACAGCCAATTTGTCCATTCCCTTTTCCCATGTGTTTAAGAGTCCTGATGTCCTGAATGAGCAAAATGCCAGCACAAACCCACTAGCACAATGTGCTGAAGTGCTTTATCACTAACATTTCCACTGACAAATTAGGATGACTTTTTATTAACCAACAGGAAAACTCTTAAGGACCATCTAACAAGTGGCTTCTCTTCCTATCTCTGGTAGAATACCAGAGATGGGAAGATTAGATCCAAAGAAAAATCCAAAAGCACTTATTATTTGACTAAAAAAAGGCTTGCAACTTTATCTAACCAAAGAAGCCGCCTCATCATTGCTTGAAAGACATTTTAAAAATTAACTACTTCTTTGTTGGCTGAACCTGATGCACCTCTAGTGGTTCTTGGGATCCACAAACTTGTCTGACTTTTAATGACCACAGCAACACTTTTGTATTCAACCCACATTTTGACTGTGAGGCATGAATCACTAACTTTCTTTTCTAAAGTCATAATACTGGCACTGGGACCTTCTACTCTTCTTCTACTAAGAGATGTGGAGTGTGTTTACATGCACACAATTTTCTGAATAACACTGTACCTCATAGACATGGTACGGTCTAGTTACGCAAACATTTCTTAAGAGGCAAAATCATCCTGCTACGTTAGCATAAAAAGGCTATACTAGCTAGCTAGAAAAGACAAATACTGATTGAAGTATTGATAAAAACATTCATAAAAATTATTCTGTGTTAAAATAGAATTGGCAACATCTTGTTCTTTCATTCATACCAACTGCATTTCACTCTTTTAGAAGTAAGCATGCTAAATTAGTATACATGTATGAGTACAGGTAAGTAAGACTGGTTGAAGTCAATGTGGAAGTAAAGAAAGGTCAAAATAATTTAAATTGTATGAGCAATGGAACCACATGTTGAAATTTCAAGTTAAACAATGTTATAAACTTAATTTGAAGTTGTTTTTTCTGGAAGATGCACAAATTATGATATGTCCAATTTTAAAAAGTTTAAAAAGTCTGATATAAAAATCTAAATGTTTCAAATGAATTGATCAGACCTCTAAATTTGGCTTTCAAAGATTTCATTTGCTTGATTCAGTAGTATTTAAATTTCAACAATGGGTATTAAAGACTGGTTAAATTGATTTCCAACTTACTTTTAGGTTGTTCATACATTTTTTTAAATTATTATGATCTTTCTTTACATCCACAGGCCAATATTAGCTGGTAAATAACAGAAAATTGAGGTACAGAAATGCCAAAGATATTTTTGAGGTCATTTCGAAACATTGTTGCCATTAAATCATTTGTCCAGCAGAGAGCACTGGTCAAAAATCTTTAAATTTAAATGTATTTCAGAAATAATTTATGTTAATAAGTTATGTATTTATGTAAATATTTTGTGAGCAGATTTTTAAAACTCTCTAATATATATATCAGCCTCAAAAATCCAATATTGTTAGCCAATTTTTAGTTCTCGCTAATGTTTTCCTCGACCGATGAGATTATTTCTTAAGTAGCTCTGCCTCCAAGAAATGATTGAACAACTGACACTACAAAGTGCACCTTAGGAGATCCTGCAGTACATATCACAGCTGGAATTAACTGACTGCACTCAGTTAGTGAGTACAAGTGGAAGCTGTGGAATATAGTTATATTCAAGCTAGTATATTCAGTTTTTTGTGATTCTGAGATCCAATTTCTATAATGTTTCTCTGCACCAACTTAGGAATATAGTACATGACCATCCTGAATAACAGGATAATGGTGTGCATGTCAACACACAGATAGTACAACACCAACAAATATACACAATTAGAAGCTCTATAAGCACATATTAGACTATTAACACCCTGTTTGCCATTGATGTTGATAGAAAAAGAGATGAAACAGACCAAATCTGGACAAGTGAACCCCTCCATTCTCCACAGTAAGACGATGCCATTTACTCATTGCACTGCCTTACTCTCAGCCACCTGACCCATTCAATTGCTTAAGCCACTGAAATACTTTTAAATAGACGTATAGAATATATACAAACAATATGCCATCAACGTTCAAACCCCAAATGCACATTTCTGCCCCATTCCTTCCATTGCTCACAGAGAAGTTAGGCTAGAAAAGAAACCAAAGATTGGGTATTATTTCACAGTTTTTGTCACCAATCAGAAATTTGTCTGCCATCTTGTTTGATAGTTTTTATTACGTAACTATCAGGGAGGCCCTTCTTCTTTCCAAGTTTTTGTTGTTATGTGTTACTATCGAGTCTCCACTTCGAAATTTGTGTCGAGTCTTGAAATAAAATGAGGTGGCCACTTCTCCTTGTAGATCTGTCCTCTCCATAAGGATCCAGTTCCATAAAAGAGATGGTTCATCAACCACCTTGTTAAAAAGTAGTATAACGACAATCAAATAACCTTTGTCCATTCTTGTTCTTGTTACTCGTTTTTTCTCTACATTTATGCCCTCTGTCACTCTATAAAGCACTTTGTGATGAGCCTGTTCGTTAAAAGCGCTTTTTTTAAAATAAATTTGAATTGATAATAGACTCCCGGTAAGATACAGTTGATGAGGAGAGGACAAGCAATCATCCATAAATAAATTACAGGATCTTCAATGTGGTTTTTCTGTGTTGATTGCCAAGCTGGTTGCCAGGAAGACACACTAGGAGGATTCTGGGTATTACAGAGGGTGCATTCTGGGATTGGTTATTTGACTGACGGAGCTCTAAGCGACTGGCAGATGTCAGATGAGAGGTTGCTTCTTTCCGCTTTGTATGTCACACTCCTCTTCCTCTCGCTTATCATTGTCATCCTTGTTATTCTCCCCCCCACCCCCCGCCACCCACCCGCTACCCGTCCGTGCAGTAAATGGGTTGATTGGAGTAAAATACAGCCCCGGTCAGAATGAAGGCAGAGCTCCACCTCTTCCAGTCACAGACAGGAGGTAGGAAGTAGCAGCAGTCTAGGAGGGGTTGGGGGTTTTCAGGGCATCCACTTTGGTCTCCAAGTCTGTAATCTGTGGAAACAACACAGTGGAGGGTAACTAACATTTTACTATACAAAACAAGTATTGAAATACTATGTTATGCTCTAATCTACCCAATCTAATCACAATTTGTGCCATTTTCTTGTTCTCAAAATATAAGAAGCATCTTTCCTTTTCTTTTGACTTTTTAAAACAGACTTAGGGTACACTCACACTAGGGCCAGTTGTTCCATACCGTGCTGTAGCACGAATGTCCCCCCTCCCCTGTCCCCCGCTGGCCCGCACTCACATTACCTCAAAACCCAAGTGTACTCAAGCACGGTTGCCTCCGACACATGCGTTGCGCAAAAACATATACAGTTTACTCTCATAAAACATGCACAGGTGTGTGTTCATGTGTGTTCATTAACTGAATAATTTAGAAGTCGCCAAATGACTTACTTTAACGAATTTCGTTTACATAATGCAGATTTGTAAAATATTACTTTTATGAGGGTCACAGTCACAGACAATAAACTCATAATTGTGGTAGCAGCTGTGCAGCAGATGTAATGAAGTCCACGCAGCACGCTGGATGTAAACTAATATTAAGTCTATAGCCTATTCATTATAATGTCGATGGACATAAATTGAGTTCTTTTGCCTTAATAATGATAAAACAATATACAAAGAATGGTCGGATTGGGAACCCATAAATGTCTCCTTGTTGCATTCAGTGTTGCTTGAAATGACCAAGGTTTAGCTAATGTTGCCATACTCAAGCATGGTACACTTGCACTCACACTAGCCAAATAATCCAGACTTTAGGGGGCAAACGTGCTTGGGCTTGGTACGATTTCCTAGTGTGAGTGTGCCCTTAGGACTGTATTCTTATAGTACAATATACAGGGAGACATTTTTCACAGAATATTAGGACCACAATTTTAAAAAACTATCTTAATTTCTTGTTTCCATTGTCATATCCCACTAAGAGCAGAGTTCTTGTTACCCCCAATAGGGGTCATAATATCAATAATAAACATACAGCATCTTTCAAGAGAGAAAATTGCATTGCATATCAAAACAAGATAACTATATTAAAAGAAAATAAAAATAAAAATGGGGTGCCGTTCATTAAAGTAAAGTTAATAAAAAGTTAATTAAAAAAGTTATTGAAAAGTTAATTAAAAAACGTTACTGATTCTGCAAGTCTCAGATCATCAGACATGAAGTCTCAGAGCTAAGGGACATGTCTACAGTCACCTTTTTTCAGTCTTGAGGCTAGGAACTGGCTCATGATAATCATAATAATGCAATAATAAAAAATAATAAAATAATTCAGCAGCACAGCGAGAAACAAGCCCATGAGGTGCTTTGATTGAATTCTCTATTCATAAATGGGCTCAATCGAACATTACACAGACTTAGTACGAGGGAGCTGGTATGATGAAGTCTGTTTAATGTCCGGTCCAAATAATGCAGACATTTGCGTTCTCATATACAGCTCTGTTTTCTGCTTGAAGAGCTGACACTGCACTCTTTACTTGAGACTAGCATGGTAATGTATTTTTCTTTACCTTTTCCTGCAGGTTGTCCGTCTCCTCTTTGTGTGTTGCCTCGCTCTCCTCTTGTGCTCGACGCTGAGCTGTCTCCTTCTTTAGGTACTCGATTTCCCTGCAACACACACACAGACACATACACATTAAAACTGTGTATTTACTCCTTCCTTCTAACCTTGATTTCATCCCTCCTTCCTTACTTTTGCTGGTATTCTTTAATCAGTCTCTTGGCTTTGCAGTATTTCCTCTCTAGGGTTTGGTACTGAGCCTGGGTTTCTTTCAGGTGTTCATCCACGGCCTGAAAACACACAGACACACACAGAGTCAATAAATGAAAAGTACTAGTTTTGGTAGTTGTTTAAGCTATCAAATAATGAGACAAGAATACTCCATCCATTCCTCCATTCATGTCTGATTGTTGCGTCCTTGCCTATAAAATTGCTTATTCTCTAAATCAACATTACCTTACATAGGGACTGTGCCTCCATCCAGTATCCCTCCAGTTTCTCCATCCTCTCTTTACTGTCCCGGATGTTTTGCTCCAACTGAGCACGCTCCATCCGCCAACGTAACTTATCCTGCTCTGCATGAGCCAGCTGGAGGTGAGGGGGGCATTGTGGGAGAGAGGGGGTGGTACGTGGGAAGTAGAGTTAAGTCATTGTTCAGAAAGCAAAATAACTGATACTATCCTGGTGTACATTTTCCTCTGCAGTATAACCTGGATACTGTAATGTGTTTAATATCTGCGTGTTAAGAAGTGACTGAAAGTAATGTGGTCTCACCTTCCTCTTTAGCAGCTGGATCTCTGCCTGGGTCACTGCATGTTTAATCTGGAGCTACAGGAAGACAGAGAGTATAGAAATAAAATATAGTTTTAAATACTGCGTTATTTTAAAGATTGTGGAGAAGTCTGGCTTTTGTAACATAGTAGCATAGTCTAGGCCGGAGGTGGAAGCTAACGTAACAACATTATGTTTTCTGCTGGTTTACGGTTATTTCCTTTAGAGACGAAAACACAAAAGACTGACAAAATTGAAAATGTCTTCACAGATGGTGAAGAACTTTGGCTTTTGTGTGTTTTGGCTTAAGTATATAATGCTAGGCAGGACGTCAAAGCTAATGTAACCACATTATGTTTTTGCTGATTTACGGTTATTTCCTTTAGAGACGAAAACACAAAAAACGGATACAACTGAAAATATTCTCACATAATTTTTCAAATCTCTATTTACTCCATATCAAGATGCATGAGCGATGGGTACATAGATTCATTTAAGGATTTACCTCCTTGAATTTATGGGTCAGCTTCTCAGGGTCCAGCTCCACAGGGGACAACATGTCCTGGTTCTCTGCCAGGTCGAAAACCTCAATGGAGTTTGGAAACACAGGACTCATTTCCTCCTCCTCGTCTGTTGCATATTCTCCTGTCTGCAGGTTAACGGAAAAGGAAAGGAATAAAAAGAACCATTAATAATTGAAAAACATGACACATATTGTATTTGTCTGTTGGGGGAGTGGAGCTGAGTTTAAGGAAGAGTTAAACACATTGGAAAATACGCTAATTCGCTTTCTTGCTGATAATGAGATGTTCAGATTGACACCACTTTCATATCTGTACGCTAAATATGAAGCTACCACCAGCAGCCTGTTACCTTAGCTTAGCACACAGACTGAAAACAGGGGGAAACAGCTAGGCTGACTCTGTCTAAAGATAACATCTGCCTAGCCTCTAAAACTAACTACAACACATTAAATCTTGTTTATTTTATCTATACAAAAACATGACTGTAAAAACACTATGGTGTAGTTTTAGGGGGAAGGATGCACTGCTTTGTGAGCTTTAGCGATGTTGCTAGGTGGATTTCATTACTGTAAGACAGAGCCAGCTAGCTGTTTCCAGTCAAAATTGACCAAACTTTTCCTTTAAATTGTTACTTACAGATCAGATTGATACCAAACAAAACACAGACTCCTAGTTCCAGTCCTTTCTCTCCTTGATAAGTTGCTGTATAATTTTATTTGGAGGAGTATGTCATATAAAATGGTATAAATGGCAGCTAGCCGGGAGCGGACCACATGCTGTAAGTATGAAATTACAAATTAAGTGAAAGAAACAAGCTCTTGCTGGCAGTCTGACAGTTCAGACTCAACCCTCTGAAACTGAATGCAGCCACTGCCTGTAACTGCCTGTCTTCCACTAAAAGGATTAACCCAATCAATAAAGTCTGCTAATCATTTGTCTTCTTATACATTACAAAGGGAAATTAGCTTCACATTAACACAGGTCTGCAATGTCTTTTCAGGTTTACAGCAACTATCAAAAATGCATTAACTAAAATGTAGCACTGCACTTTATATATCTCTATGATGTAATGATCACAATGTATCTTCAGCTCTCGTTACATTTTCTACTCTCACACTGAGACAAGCACACTTTCTGACATTTATTATTAAGCTACATCAAACCAGAGCAGTGCTGCTGTCTGCCTTAATATCCTGAACGTTTGGCTCTTCTGATCTGCCACACAGAAATATTACGAGTTCAGGAAATGTCCGCCTGATGTCTGATGATGTCATCACAGTTATATCAGGGGTTATATAAGCCTGGATTTGAAAACTACACGTTTTAATAGAAAATCTGTATTTCAAAGTAGGGCCTGGTGTTTGAAAGAGGTTGGTATTTACCAGGCAAGGTGGCTTAACAAAAAACTAAAGTATTAATAACAAAAGTATTGAGTTGCATTATGGGAATTGTAGGGTTCATTGCAACCCATACTAGCAACCCATATTAGGACCTAAATTTTGTCAGAATATGTCAATTGCTCACTTTTATTCACTGAATTCACCAATTTCATCATCTGCTTAAATTGAGATTCTTGAGCATGATAATATTATATAGTTTGAGGAATTCCTATCATGGGCTCTTGTGGAAATTCTGCAACAAAGCTCAGGAAGTGTGTGTCTGTTGATTTATCTAGATACACTGGTGTTGGAAATCCTCATTGGAATGAGTGATGAGCAGGGCTATAGTCAGGATTTTAGTTCCCTGGCAGAACCACATCCATATAAGAAATGACTGACAAACCACAAACCAAACTCTATGCTATTTTCTGCGTGTTTAAGAAGAAAATTAATCTTTACCTGTTTGATCAGATTTTCTGTCCGTTTTATCTCACCACATTTTGGTCTTGTGCCAGAATTGTAATTCTGGTCGAAAATGACTTTGATTGGACTTTAAAATATTCAGATTACTGCCTAAAACAGTCACATTTAGTTTGAAAATTAGATTAGATTAGAATCAGCCTTAAAAACACAACATTTGGAAGCATGTGTTTTATCTGTAGATTATAAACTACTCCTTATGTCTTTATAAACCAGTACATTTCCATATATATTACTGAGGACATGATCTTTGTGTCTTATGTGGTAGCTACAGCACTGGAGATGAGGAATGATGGCAACTTTCAGTCACCAGTTTAATCACAGTGGACCATCTAATTCACTGACTGTCTAGTTATGCTGTAATTACAGGGTGAATTTACATTCAGCCTATTGATTCCAGCGTTCCCTGGAGTAATTACATATATTCTAAATGGTTAATTGCAATTTGCTTTTATTGACACAACACACTAGCAATTTAAATAATGGTTGCTGTTGTGGTCCCCTCTATGACCACAAGATGGAGAAGGTGGGCTAAGTGTGAAACCATAGGCCACGTGGTGGCACACAGACCGACATTTTGTCACACACACACTGTATACACACACACACACACACACACACACACACACACACACACACACACACACACACACAATGTCACCCTCCTCTCTCCTACTTCTCTCTTAATCTGCTCATCTCGCTCTTGTTGACTCTCTCTAAATCCTCCCTCTTTTGATTTTCTGCAGCTAACAAAAGCTCCCAGCCTGTGTGCAGTGCTGCATGTTTGGGAAACAGCAAAATAAGCTGAAGATGTTCTGGGGGTGATAAATGCAGCATAAAAAAACAGCTTTATCACCACCATAATCCTTTGGGGCTATTGTGTACCATCAATGTACATCCAGTAAAAGTCCTTGTTTTTGCCTCTGATAGGCTCAGACTCAGGTTCACTTATAATAACAACCTGAGCCTGACAGTGGCAAAAATAAGCTATTTCAGTTGACGTATATTGACGGTGCACAATTGCCCCTAAGGACTAAATTGCAGCCTATTTTACGTCTGCAAACTGAGTCAATCTCACTCAATACTGGACCAATTTCAAAGTCTGTTATCCCCATACGTCACTTAGACAAGAAAAGAAGGAAAAATAAGGTCCAGACTAAAATATAGTGGAGTTACCCTTTAAGGGGCAAAAGTGAAGGATGGACACCTCCAGTCACTCTTCCATTCTTGTGTATGTTTGTGGGTACTGTATAGTTAAGTGTTGTACGTACCTCTTCATCATCATCCATGTACTGTTTGTATCTCTGCTCCATCATCTCTCTCTGCCATCTCTCCTGTTCCAGAGTCTGCTGGATCAGCTGAGCCACTTCGCTCTGCTCCCCCGGTTTCTCCCGGCCAATCACAAACCTGGAAGCACATTCAACAGTCACCGATAATAAATCTGAAAATAGTCAAATCCAGACACACAGCAACTGCAAACCTCAAGACATGCATTCTCTCTCACACTCACACACACACACGAATTGAAAACATGAAAAGGATTCAAAATGCACCACACGCAAACCAGGAGAAAAAAAAAATCAAACCACACCACACCAACTGCAAGCCTGAAAACATAAAATGCACCCAACACAAACCTGCAGCACATACCAACTAAAACCCTGAAAAATATGTTTATTACAAATCTGCAAAAACAGGGAGAGTGAGTGAGTGTGTGTGTGTGTAACAGACCTGACGGTGCCTGTGGTGTTGCGGAGGACAGATGCAGCAAAGCTCTGAGTAACACCAACCAGGCTTGTCCCATCAACCTCCACTATCAGATCATTCACCTGGATCCTGTACACATACACACACAGAGAGAATATATGTGATAATAAGACAAATATGAATGTATGATTAAGACAGAAATAAAGCATCATATAGGCACCTAGATTTAGAGACCAATATAAATATTAGACTATTGGATGGGTCATTTATTTGCTTTCTTTCATGACAAACAGTGTATCCCTCTGCCCAGCACTTAATGTCAAAAATCTCTGACTGTAGTGTTGCCATGGGATAGCACATTGAGTTGCCATGTGTGTATGAAATGCGCTATATAAATAAAACTGCCTTGCCTTGCCTTGCCAGACATGGTCACTGGTTACGGTTTTTGGTACAGGTACAAGCATAACCTAGCAACCTCACTGCCATGACTACAGGAAGCTGTGCACACCGCACCTGGGTGTTGTTGTGCAGCATATATAACTTGGCACTGGAACTGCACTGTTTTCACTTTCATGTATTTTTCTTTGGGCAGCTTTCTGCTTTCAACCAGCTCGGCTACAAAAGGACACAAAAACAACCCAATAGCGTTTTCATGTCTGGTGACGTTTGAAAATAACGTCATAGGAATGAATGGAGGGGGCTGCATCCCATTATTTTTCTTAATACATGGCACTTGTGGGGCAGTGGTGGCCTACAGGTTAAAAAAGCTTGTGAATAGAGGGTCGCCAGTTCGGTAGCCACATCGACAGGATAAATCTGGGTGCGGAAAGTGAAAAGGCAGCTTTCGCCTCTCCTTCATAACCACCACTGAGGTGACCTAGAGAGCAAGTCAGTGGAGCTGCTTAGTGGCCGGCAGACTGTGATTGTGCTGGGCAGCTTCCAGGTGTGAATGTGTAACTGTGTGAATCAGGATGTTCTTCAAAAAGAGAACATTACTCTCAGAGAAACTCCCCTGAAAAAAAGGAAGGTTACAAAAATAGCCCAACTAAACAAGAACATTACCAAAAACTAACAGTATCAGTTCTTTCAGTTGCCTCCACCCTGCAGACTGAAGCGGTCCCTTGGGAATCTCTCCTGCCTCCAGGTTGTCAGTTTATGCTAAGCTAAACATGTTTTCAGCTCCAAATGTAACACAAAGACATATTTGATACAGATCTTCTTATATCACTCTCGGCAAGAAAACAAATAAGTGTATCTCCCAAAATGTCGAACTTTTCTTTTAGCATATGTTTTGTTTTTCTGTCAGATTTGGAGCCTGGTTGGTAGATCTCAGCACATCATTACCTAACAGACAAACGCTCCTCTCATGTCTCAGGCATAAAGCAGTTCCTCCAGGAGTGTTTTTCTGATTGTTGGAACCAAAAACATTTGATTTTGCAGTGGCTTTTCTCACATATTGCAATGCTACCTCACAAAATGAAGATAACAGACAGGTGGACAGCGTACCTGCCGTCTCTCTGTGCCGCTCCGTTATCAGTGACCGTCTTCACGAAGATTCCCAGTTTCTCCAGACCCATATCAGCTCCTGCACCCATGCCTATGATGCTGATACCCAGACCATCACTGTCTGAGATACAGAAAGACAAACATATGATGTAAATATTAAAAATGAAAATATTGATGTTGTGATGTGAATGTTATGCTTTATGGCATCATTATATAAAAATCCACAGTAGTCCATCCTTCATTGTTCTGATAATCATGTATCTTAGTAGAGTATCATCAATATAAACTGCTTAGAGCATTGATATCATTTCAGTGTATCCATAATGTTACATCCTGCGTGTCAGTCAAACAAATAAAACATTAATCTAAATTCAATTCTTCAAAAACGGAACATTATTCATTATAGCTATACTGCTGTTTTGAGAGCAGCCGTCACGGATGGTTGCTGGTTCAAATCCATTACCTCCAGAATTACTGCCCGCTAATTAGGCTAATCCGCGCTAAATTTAATCCCATAAGGGGATAATGGAGTTGTTAGCAGGCAGACAGTGTATGTGTCTGTTTCTAGCACCCTGTCAGCTATTGTGTGGACATGTGCGAGTGTGTGTGTGTGTGTGTGTGTGTGGTTACATAAGAGGCTTGACTGAGTGACTCTCAATGATTGGAAAGAAGCGTGTGTACCTTTCTCCAGCTCGACAGGAAATAGGTCCAGCTTCTCCACTCTTTTCTCCAGCTCGTACTCGGCGGAGGCTGCCATGGGGTCGACATCGTCGTTACGTCGGTCGTAATCTTCGTTAGAGTAGGTGGTGAAGACCTACAGACAGAGCAAAGGTCAAAGGTCAGAAGGCCTTCTTTTTCTAGCTGCGTGTGGCTCATGTCTTTGAATAAGATGTTATAAATATAAAACAGGGGCACCATGATGGTTCCCTGAGGAACACCATCATAAAGGCCTCAGAAACCCTGTTGTCAGGGACATCCACCCAAGACATATTCAACCTAATATTCATATTCAAATATATTCAAACATATATTTCACTACACAAATATGAGTATTATGAAATTCAGTTCGACAGTGACTACATTGGCTTATCCAATGAGGTTCTTCATTAGTCCTTGCCAGCCAGTGAGTGACCTGTAATTAACCAGCTCTGAAGTGTGGGAACACGTCTCTCGATGTATTTTCCCATCTCTTATTCTGCTCTCTATCACACCCCTCCCCCCTTTTCTAAAAGGTCAGCAGCATCTGTCTCCCCAGTGACCATCTCTGTGATCACGTGGTTTCGTTTCCATGGTAGCTACAGGCTTTCCCAGCGTGAATTTGGCACTACCACAGACTCGCTCCCTCGCTTACTCTTTCTCTCTCTCTCTGTCCCCGTCTGGTAGAAATGCTAATATGAGTGTATTATAGATATACAGAGAGAAACACAACCAAAGGCCTTCATGTGTAGGAGGTGCTTGTTGCAGTATTATTTACATCCCCTAAATGTAGAAGACCAATACACACACACACACACACACACACACACACACACACACACACACACACACACACACACAGGGTTAGAGGGCGTGATTGTTAAACTGCTTCCTGTTGTCACGTTTCCTTCCTGTTGAGTAACTTTAAAGCTGCATCAGTTTGTGTGTGTGTGTGTGTGTGTGTATGTGGCTTCAGAGTGTTCCCTGTAGACATCATGAACATACGATGTCTACTTTTCAACAGAAATGTCAAAACAACACACACAAAAAACAACAGCTGAGGTACTATACAAATATTAACCACTAATGCACTGAGATGGTGAAATGTACTCTTTACACTGAGTTACGCCGTGCTGATTGGTTAAACTCACAGATTAAGATACATTTTATTCATATTATCGTAATAAAGTGTTAACCAAAATATAACAAAAAGTAGGTTTCTTGAGGTTTTTATACTTTACCAAAGCCACAAAGAAATATATGTACATTCCAATATTTATCAGGTGTGTTGCCAAAAATCATTTTTATTCTTTAGTTTCAGCAAGCTCCAAAAATGCTGCATCCTACAACTCCCATAATGCAGTTTGATATCACTTTCATTAGACTCTCCTCTTTGAAAGTCCACACTTCCAGTTTGTAACTCACACTTCCTCATTTGCAGTCTCCATGACTGCTCTGAGATAACTCCCATGACATCACTATGACGTCATCATGGTTATCTTCTCCGACTAGATAAACGTCCTCTAGCTGAGATAACATTCATCAAGACTAGTAAATTGACACTGATATGTAAAATCAGTGGAGTGCACCTTTAAATCTTTATCAGGTATGTGCCCAAGAAGGTCAACATTGATAATCAATGTCAGTGTGTACACATTAATGATTTACAACATTAGTAATCCGAGGTATCTCGTATAGATGAATCAATAGGATTTAATCTAATATACCAATCACTGGAATTCAATAAATATATATACAGCTATTCATAATGAGTCAATGTAGTACTTATTTGTATACGGTACTTATGTTTTCTCTCTGTTCCTCCTCCTACCTAACAGAAGCACAGTTTCTTTCCTGCTACAGTTTTGTTTCCCATTTCAGCCAATTTCCTACTATTCCATCCATATTTATATATCCATGATTGTTATTAAATTCACGTTAACTGAGTAAAATGAACAGATTTTTAAAAAGAATGAACAATACAGCCAATTCAGGGCTAATGCTCGTCTCTGATTGCGTGTTCCTGCTCCGAGCATCCATATGATTAATCTTGTGATCACTTCTTTTCTCTTAAAAGGGAAGTGTTCACATTTTTTAACAGTCAGGAGGCCAAATGAACATTGAAATGTGTTTTTCTTGCTGTAATCATTCCTCTTGTTCATACTGACCATTAGAAGATCCCTTCATAATGCACTTATAATGTAAGTGATGGGAGATAAAAGCAACAGTCCATCCAATTCAAGTTTATCTGAAGCTAATGTGAAGCCTCAGCTGTCCAAATGGGTCAAATCAAGCAGATATCTTTCAACGTTACAGTCTTTTTTTTAAGTCCCCTTTTTTGTTACAATACTTCCACTACAGCTCAGCAGATAAAAACACAGAGGGAATTTGATGCTGAAAAAACATGGAAAGCTCATGATCTTTTAATAGTAAGTATGAACAGGAGGAATGATTACAGCATTACTTCCGATGTTCATATGGACACCGGCTGTTTTTTAAAGACAAGCTGTGAACCTATCCTTTAAAAGGTTACTCATACACTTCATAGCCAATAGTGGTCAGTGTCTTTTTTTACTGTTCATATCTTCATAACTGGAACTTTTCAGAATGAACATTCCAGCAGACTAGAGGATGTGCGTAAAGTAGAAAGTATCTGCAGCACTCATAATTCAGCATTGGCATGACAATAGCTGACAATAAAAGGAGTATCAAGTGGCCAAAGTTAATGTTTTTATAATTAAACAATCATAAATGAAATGAAATAAAACAGAGAAAAGCAGGACTTTTTCAGCTCAGTCAACTTTAAACTGCAACAATAATACTCATTTTAGTTTGGTGCCGTTAATGTGCTGATCTGGTCATGCTTCTCTTTAGAAAACAAAGTGGTAATTGCTCAATCGACTATAATGTCAGTGTTAAATTATGGGGATATTCTGTTTATGCATGCTATGTTTTTATTAGTTGGGATGGTTTTCAAATTCATCACCATACAAGAATGTGGGATGGTCTTCTCTCAATGATAGAAAGGGGAAAGACACTGCCTCCTTTTTGTTTATAAGGCTTTGCTTGGCAATTTACCCGCCCACCTCCACTTAAAACTCTAATCCATCTGTCATCAAACACGCTCACAGGAATTTATATCACTTGAAACTCCTCAGATCAATACAGAGTTTGGCAAATTAGCATTTCGCACTAAATTACTGCAGGTATTGAAATTGGACAGGTACGTGTCAGAGGATCATTGTAAGTGTCTGCTGGATGATATGATTGTTGTACAGTGTTCCTGCTTTGGTTGATTCATACACATGGTTGATATTTATTGCTTTCTTTAAATTTGGCATCAGTAATCGATACCTTTAAAAGGTATTGACCGAAATAATCGATACCAAGTAGTATCAAAATGTCTCCCATCAAACAATACCTATAATCAATCCTTTTTGTAACCAAGGCTAGAAAATATGACTATTTGTATGGACTTGCTCATGGTCAATCAACTCAAGCTTTCTTCAATGTAATGTGACATGTGATTGGCCTACTGCCACAGCAGCTACAACCCATCTGTGGTTTAATTTAATGCTTCTATTCACATGATGGGTATCAAATGAAGTGCTCATTTGGTATCAGTATCATCATAAGGGTACTTGGATTGGTACTGGTATTGAATTTTTTAAAATCATACCCAGTCCTACTCTTGTCATACATGTCTGCTAGTTATTTGTTTTATTTGACGTTTTAATGTTATTACTGTTATCATATATTGTAAATGCTCTAAAAGAACGTAAGACACACAACACAGGGTAGCTCTATCTTAGCCCTCTGTATCCTTCTTTACCCAAGACGCCTGGACAGAAGCAAATACAGGGCACAACAACCCCCCTGCTTTTGACTGACAATAACACCTTTTAAATGACAGTCTCCACAAGCCAAGTCAGGGTGAGCCTTCAACACCATGGCTCTTCTCTTCTGGTGCTGGGTTTGTTGCCACAGGTTTTGTTTTGTCCAATGGTTAAATTACAACCCAACATACCAAACAATTTCCAGTTCTTCACAGTGATAGTTGGTATGCAGGAAAAACAGTCTAATTGTTGTCCGTTAAAATGTAATCAGGGCACCCAGGCTCTGGCTGAATAGATTCTAGCTCCTAGTATGACCCCATGAGGTCCTATGATTTAAAAGGTTCAGTTCGACATTTTGGGAAATGTGTTTACTTGGTGATCAATACCACTTTCATGTCCATTCAATATAAAACTAGAGATAACAGCTGGTTAGCTTAGCTTAACATAGTATAAAAACTTAACTCCCTGCCCCCATGCCATGTTTTTTAAAGACTTTTAAGACGTTTTTGTACGGATTACTGTTGATAGTCTTTATGCTAAGCTAAGATAATTAGTTGCAGGCTACAGCTCCATATTCACTTTACAGAGAATTGGATTAATCTTCTTATGTGTCTCTGGGTAAAGGAGTATTTCCCAAAATGCTGAAATGTTACTTTAATTATAGAGCTGTGGGCTAATTCACCTTTGCCACCAAGCAAGATGGGTGACTTTACTATTCACATGATAGCAACCTATAGCTACATCACGTTTGCTCAAAAAATACTAAAGTAAAAACCTACATGAAATATACATTATGAAGCACAGGATGACACACTGCATTCAGCACTCGCTGCTAATCCACCTAGGCTGAATAGTGAATTAGCCTGAGTCATTTCAGCCGGCTGAAATGTCTGATAGATAACTGGATCAAGATTTGGGGTAATGACGCTAATAGAGCCTCTTGTCTGTCAGGCTTTACTAGCACGAAACACAAATGTACACAGTGAAAACAAAAGAACCACATGTGGTAGGCTAATGTAGCTCTGATTGGCAGCTAAGTAGCTAGTCTTAGCATAAAAATAGAGCGTAACACGCAAGCCTGGCTCTGTCCATAAGCAAAATAAATGTTGCTTTCACTCTTTGGCCTTTGTACGGATTGAACAAACAAGATATGACTTAATTTGTGAGCTTTAGAACTACTGGTTTGGGGTATCTTGCTACCTTTCGACATGCTAACGGTTTCCCTGCTTCTAGCTACATACCCTAGACAAGTGACAGTGGTATCAATCTTCTCACCTAACCCTCGCCCAGAACAGTTACTCATGTGTAGGGCTAGAACAATTAATGGATTAGCCAACTGGCAACAAAATAATCGACCACTATCGATTAACGTAATCACCTGTTCAGTGAGGACAGATATGCAGCTTTATCTCCACTTAAGTCTGCCAGCTAAGAAGTGTGTTTGTGTTCTCTGTGTTCTACAGGTCTGCATGGTCAGCGTGTTTTTGCAGCTCACTAAGATTTGTATTTCGTCAATGGCTTAGTCAGTTTTAGATTTCACAGTGGCCACGCAATCTGTAATTGTGTACCATATATGTGGGGCAGAGCACCTGACATATATCTAGGTTTTGGTGCTTCTTCGTTTCAAAATGACATCTTCATTCCTGTAGATTCCACTGTTAAGTTAAGTAGAGGTAAGCTATGTGAGCAACCAACAGTCTCACCAGGTAAAGGTTGGACTAGTTGTTGTGCACATCCTTGTGGACTCCCTGGTCTACAAGGATTTGAATTTGAGCCTATTTGCCAACTGGACCAAAAAACACTGGAAAAAATACCTCAGAAAATATTTTAAAATGCTTGTAGTTACACATCTGTGCATGTCACAAACCTGGAACGCAAGCCCACACGAAGACATGAGCGCCAGTTAATATAAAGTTCTGACAGATGGATGACAAGAAAATGCAGGTTGAGTCATATGCGGTGGAGACAAGTATCTGGGTGTTGGCACTCTACTGACTTATAATTTGACTGTGCTGAAGCTTAACATTGAGCCAGGGAGCAGCTGGCAAAGGAAACCTTCTCACTGCTCATCTATGGACACTGGTGGGATTTGTAGTCCAGTTCCCAGGTGAAGATAGAATTTGAAGGGACAATTTTTGAATTTCGGGCATCACGGTGGTATAAGATGCTTACCACATGACAGTTTGAATCTGCTTATATTACATTACCAACTCTCGCTTTTTATCAGATGCAGAAATCGTCCTGGCAGTGCTGCAAAGAATTATGATTATTCCGCAAATTAAAATCTAAAACTCAATCACTCGCTGGTAATGTGTTCGCTCTGGGTGCAACAGGTGCAAAAATGCCCAATCCATTAAAAACACACCATATCACAGCACTGTGAGCGAGTGACCGGCGAGTGAACCATGAAAGTGCTTAAAACAAATAAATAATTGCCACCAGATTTAATCAATTTGAATTAGTGATACGACAGTGAGCATAAGTGAGCAATATAAACACAGCTCCTTCTGGTTGCATCTTTTCTGGTGACATTATGAAGGTATTTTTGTTCATGCTGGAGATGAACAGAAGCCAAAACTACTCCCAACAGACCTATAATGACACTGAGAAAGACACACCAGGTGAGTTTTTTTCTCCCAAACAAAGCTCTGTGATTCTTATCTACCAGCTTCCTCAATGTGTGTGTGTATGTGTGTGTGTGTGTGCGTACCAGTGTATGTTTTCAAGCAAAAGCAAACACACCCAGCTACATTCCAGCTACTTTTAACAGACTTACAGAGGTAGCCTTGTATGCAGCGCAGCACAGATAAATTCAGTGTGTGTGTATGTGTGTGTGTGTGTGTGTGTGTGTGTGTGTGTGTGTGTGTGTGAGAATTAAAGTGAGGTGCAGGACAACCTCGCTACACTTTTTACACCCTGTGATTAACCATTTACAAGCCCTATGTTGTGTTCATGCTTCGACGAAAGCTCATCCACAAATTCCAAATAAGCGGCTCAACAGTGCTGAAACCACATTTATGTTGGAAGATCAAATGAGGAGGTAAAATGCTGAAATGACATTGTGGGGGAGGCAGGTTGGAGATGAATGGGGTATTAGAGAAGGTGTTGAGCTCTCCTGGCTGACATCTACTTTATGAATTAGCTCATGATGTAGAACAACAATTACAAACCAGTTGTGAAATTAAGTAAACACTCAACATGCCCAGACAGCCTGTCTCTTGACTGGCTCTTTGTTCCCAGCAGCAGAACACCTGTAAACATGTACGACAACTTACTGTTCATACTGCCACTGTACTGTCAACCGTTCACGCTACCAGTTGTCACCTTGAATCCTTGATGGATGCCAATTGGATGTAACCCCTCATCCCTAAGTTTACTTGCTTAGCTTCATTCAATTCTTAGATGCCTATAAGATCATGATTATGTTATTTGATCCCATAGATACTCAACAATTAACCCTTTATTGGGCAAATAATTATATTTGGTAACTTCTGTAAATATCTCAAAATATCCTTCCTTCCTTCCTTCCTTCCTTCTTTCCTTCCTTCCTTCCTTCCTTTCTCCCTCACTCCTTCTCTCCTCCCTCCCTTCCTTCCTTCCTTCCATCCATCCTTCCTCGATCCTTCCTTCCTTCCTTTCCTTACTTCCATCTGTTCTTCCTCCCTCCCTCCTTCTCTCCTCCCTTCCTTCTTTCCTTCCTCCATCCCCCTTTCTTCTTCCTTCCTTCCTTCTTTCTTCCCTTCCTCCCTCCCTCCTTCTCTCTTTCTTTCCTCCCCCCTACCTTCCTTCCTTCCTTCTATCCTCCGTCCTTCCTTCCTTTCCTTCCTTCCTTCCTTCCTTCCTCTGTCCTTCCTTCCTTTCCTTCCTCCCTCCTTCCTTTCCTTCCTTCCTCCCTTCCTTTCAATGAGTGTCCTATAAAGGGTTAAGCCAAGGTAGCTTAAGTAGGTCTGTCACGATAACTACTTTGTTGGACGATATATTGTCTTGGAAATAATCGCAATAAACGATATTATTGTCATTTGTAGATTTGAAGACCACTGATATAATGATAATATATTAGTATCATAATGCAGGGGTTGGTCTGAAGGCATTTATTAGTTTCTGACTGGGAAAGTGGAAAATGTGGCAAAATTCTCCAAAACTACTATATCTCTGAACTTTCTCTTTAACCAAATCACACACATTTAGACTCCCTTTGACAACTAATGTAATAACTAACGTGAAAATGATTCACTTCCATTCACTGAGCCACCCCTCCCACTTTGAAAACATCTGATGTAACCCATCTTCCATTAAAATATAATTGCAGGATGATGCAATCTATTATCTATAGTCTGATACTTTTGGTTTTACCTGCAGTCATGAAACAGTTCTCATGCTGTCACACTCCAACTCCAGTCCAGGTCTGTTTATTTCATGACATCCCTGCCATACTAACAAGCTGGCAAATAGGAAGCGGTGTGTCTACTGTTGGGAGCAGACTGGAAGCTTTTTGATGGTCATACTCACAAACTGAGTGTTGTACAGTGGCTGCAGTGGTTCAAGCTGTGGCCCATTTGCCCTCTTTAGCTGATGTGCCTCTCTGGACCACATGAATAAATAACATGCCCTACATTGTAATTATTAGTATTCTTATTCCTGCTGCTGTTGCTGTTATTGTTATTGTTGAAAAGGCTGTGAGATCATATTTAGTCATTTCTTTTACTAACTGAGCTGAATAAAAGCTGAACCAGTCATTCTTTATTGTCGGATGAACTATTTACTTCTTTATTTGTGGTTTGTTGGCATGTTTGTCTGACACGTAACACAAGTTCCTCAGTTATTTAGCGTAGGGCTACATTATATTTGGTGTTGTGGTTCGTGTAGAGACTGAGCGCGACATGTCATACCCTGTAAACCTCACCCACCAGAGGGGAAAACAATCAGTTCCATAATATGCAACCGAGGGCTGACACGCTAACAAAATGACTCTAGCTATTTAAATTAGATTTCAGCATGTCGAAGGATTATTTTAGCACCCTGTGTCTATACCCTATGTACAATAATTTCACTTTCGTCATTAAAACGTGTAATACAAACACTATATATCAATTAAACAGCTGTAATGTTTTTACTTTCAGCTGTGTTCTCTGTGACTAGCAAGGTATATGTAGGACTGAAATAAATCGATACCAAGAAGTCTCCCATCAAACGATACCTGCATTCGATCATTTTTGTACCCAGAGTTAGAAAATATGACTATTTGTATGGACATGCTCTCAGCCAATCAACACAAGCGTTCTTCGCAACAACCTGTCTGTGGTTTAATTTAATGCTTCTATTCATATGATGGGTATCGAAAGATGTACTCAGTTGGTATCAGTATCACTTTAAGGGTACTCGGATTGTTATGGTATCATAATTTTTTCAATTATACCCTGACTTAGGTATGCGTCATTTTTATGGAGGTTTTTGAGCTATAGGTTCTTGAGTCTGTGCAGCTCAGGTCGGGTCTGGCACACGGTCTTGTGTCCATTTTTGTTGTCTTGGTTCGATCTTGATAACGATCTCATGAATCTAGCTGCCTCCCGTAAGGTAACACAGTGATAGACAGATTGTTCCACCAATCACCTGCCAACTATTATTTTGAAAGTGCCCATGCTTTTCCACACAGTTTGTAAAGGACATGTCGGGACACTGTAACTCCATGTCTATGAAAGTGTGGCGTGCGGTAAAAAACCTTTGGAAATAGTAATTTTACTGAACCCTGAAAATCTGCATATGTTAGAAGCCATTATGATACTGTGGCAATGACTTTTCTACCCAATACTGGGCCTGCATATTCCAGGGTTTCCTATACATCTATTGATTTTTGGCTGATTTTCTATTTATGGAGCTGGGTACCCGCTCTCTCTCTGATTACCTCCCCAAAAGATATGGATGCACCTGCATTGACTTGTACTTCCCCCCCTACTGCACAGAAACACCCTCCTCTGAGCTCTGTCTCTGAGCTTTTACCCTGAAGACCCGTCATGCCATCTATACTCCAGAGGCGCGGCCACACTATCTCCACTTAAGAATGTAAACACTTGAAGATTTGATTGTGTGTCTACATTGCTTTGGGAAGCACTGACCATACACAGTAAGAACAAGAGACTTGATGGTGTTTTCACGTGCACCACGTAAACCCAGAAAACTATACTCAAGTGTCCAAGAGGGTTGTTTAAAATGAGGAAGTTTAATCTTTTAATGTGCCTCTGCAAAAAAACTTATCTAATTTGGGACAGTGCAGTAAATGGCGTAGCAGGATTAGGCGGGACAATTACTGTTACTGTGCTAATCATGTGTTTCTGATGCACTTAATTATGTGTGAGAGTGTGTGAGTGTGGGCATTGTTTTTAGAGGCTGCACAAGCAAATATTGTTTTACTGCATAATGACAATAAAGTTGATTCTGATTCTGATTCTGATTCAAAGGTGATTTCAAAGCAGCAGCCAGCAAACAGCTAAATCATTAAGACTTATATGTCATATCAACCAATACTAGAACTTTGTCACCAATTAATATAGTATTTGTTTAAGTCAAAATTAAGCATATTTATATGAAGTGTAAAGCACATTTTGGGCTTCATATAGCCAATATTTGTCTTTTTGTCAGTGTGTTCTTTGTATGAAAGATGTACGTGTGTGACAAGACATACAATTCCATATGCTTTACTTTGTCAACACCAGATGCGGTGTACCATAGTGATTAGAAGATATCACATTAGGAAAAGTGTAGTGATTTTGTGGGTGTGTATGACTTAAGTCACTTTCAGGGACACAAACCAGACTTGAGACCAGTTGACTTGGGATGGCATGTGTTACTGGGGACAATAGTGTAAAACTCTAGTTTTTGGGTCAGTGGTAAAGGTTAGGGTTAGGGTTGGGTTAGGGAAGTAGTGGTTATGGGTAAAATTAGTGCTAGGCCAGGAGTGGTTTTGTTTAAGGCTAGGGTTAAGTTCAAGTAGTGCAAAAGTTAGTTAGCAATGTTCAAGTTCAAGTAGTGGTTATGGTTATGGTTAGGGTTAGGTTAAGTTTAGGGTTAGGCAAGCAGTGGTTATGTCAGGGTTAGGGTAAGCCACCAGGATTAAACTTAAATAAACATTTATGTGTTTTATGATATTAAACTAAAAGGTTTTCCGATTCTGAGAACAGCTGGTTGAACATCAGCTACTATAACATGATTCACTAGGCAGCTGACTGTTGCAGTAGTAAACAAGACTGCCTCAGGCCACAACCCTACTTATAGCTCCACTGCGGCCAAAGAGGTCAGTGGTTAAATGTTTCAAGGTCCAAGGAAATGAAAAGAATTGCTTTTTGACCTTACGCCTGGCCTGAAATAAAACATGTTCCTGCTCATGATCCTCAACTGCCTGCGTGTTTAGACATATGAAGCAGGAAAAGTGATCCTCAGTGAATACCATCAATGTCCATTATGCAGTCTTTGTCCTGCCTGACCACATTCAATTCTGCCTCAACATCCTGTGTTTCTATACCAAGACTTTTCTATCTTATTTCATATTCTTCCCTTGTCTTTTAAAGGCTATATTATTATGTTGTACCATATGAAAAGGCCTACCTAAAGGAAGTAGAGGGCTTGACCTGCTGGTTAGGACAACAACCTATTCTTGAACGTCTGCAAGACTCAGGAGCTGATAGTGGACTTTGGGAAGAAGTAGGGAAGGACCTACGCCCTTTTTAATATCAATAGATCCTCAGTGGAGAGGTAGGACAGTTTGACGTACCGTGGTCCACATCATTGAGGGCCTGACCTGGGCGCTGCCAACTGACTTAATGGTGGGAAAGGCAAGACACAGACTGTTTCATCTCAGATACTAGAGGAAATTCCAGCTATACCCTCAAATACTGAGGAATTTCTACTCCTGCACTATCAAGGGTATCCTGAGAGGAAACATCACTGCCTGGTATAGAAACGGCATCAAACTGGACCGATATACCCTGCAAAGACTGGTCCCTTCAGTGGTCCACCTTGCCATTCCACTGTGATTTTACCATATATGATTACATGTGACAGATACATTTGATGCCATTCAATGGTCTCTCTCATGTGACGGCTCCATATATGGCGTGTTGGGATGTATTTCGCAAACCACTGTACGAGCTGACTGCCGCAGTGAGAGGAGGGTGGAGGGGGGGTTGCAGGAGAAGTGAGCATGTTACTTCATTATAGAAAAAGAGCTTCTTTTAAATCAAGATCTATGTTAACACACATACACATGCACACACACACACACACATGGATTGAGCTGGAGTCAGCAGGAAATACTGTGGTGAAATCAAAGAGTGAAATTCCCCCAGAAACCCATATGTGCGTCTGTGTGGATGCATGTGACATTAAAGGAGGAAGTCAATGAATCTTTTCAAACACTTCCTTACTCTCTTCATTTTCACTTTAGTTTACATGGTAGAGTGGATAGATAACAGAAGACACACACACACACACACACACACACACACACACACATACACGCACACACACACACACACACACGCACACGCACACGCACACGCACACACACACACACACACACACACACACTCAATCATACACGTACATCTTTATGAGGGCGTTCACTAAATGCTTTCATCTTCTTTTCCCCCTGATTTATTTATTTAATTAACCACATAGCGTCTATCCATTGCTTGAATTAGTATAACATAGTCATGTCATTACAGACTACATCATTTCACAGGATCAAGGTGTGGATTTAAACCTGCATTCAGTTTTTTTGGCTGCTTGCTGGCAGTAGAACAAGTTGCAAACACAACGCTGACATAGGAAAGTTGGCAAATGGTAGCAAACGGTTTCCTATTTACACATTCCACGGTCATGGAGCAACATTAGCATCAATTTAGAGTAACATTTCTGGACACTCTATGAATGAAAGTCCAATGTTTGGTATTTCTTTGGCTCTCTTTTGCTCTCCACGAACTCCTGAATGAAATATCTGCGTCTTTAGCTGCTAACTGCTTGAAATTAGATTAGTGAGAGCTGTGAGAGTCAATCGAAACAATAAGATGAGATATATAGTAATTTCATCCACTGTTAATCTGAAAATAGTCATTAGTGCTGCTTGAAGTCAACGTAACATCTGGTGGCTCTTCGGCCTTTCCTCCAATGCCACCATCAGCCGCCAAATTTCCAATCCATGTACACAATTACAAATGTAAAAATCTAATCAGGTGAATTGTGATACCGTTAATGACCGTTGACTGGCAGTATTTTAATTTGGTCTTGGCACAGAGGGAGTGCCTCAAGAAGGACTCTTTCAATACAGGCTCCAATACATCCAACATCACCTAGGAAACTTTGAAAGCGACAAACCCAACACTTTCTTTCCATAATAGATTGGTGCCACATAAAAGTTCATATCACTTTCTCTAATGTGTGTGATGGTGACAATTTTGAGATATTAAGTGATATTAATTGAGTGTTGAAAACTAACTCACCCTAATTGGCTCAGTGCTGAATTTAATCTTCCTATTGGCTGGGACCGGCTCCTCTTCCTCTGGAAGGCCAGCGATTTCGGAGCAGCTGCTCTCCGGCTGGTACACCTCCTCATCTTCCTCGTCCTCCTCATCGTCCAACTGGCTACCCCCAGAATCTTCCTCCCCGATCCCGCTGTAAGCACTGATATCCACCAGATCCCCCTCAGAGTAATCCTCCTTCCTCGAGCCGTCGTCATCGTTCTCCTCTTCCTCTTCCTCATCCCTCCTGTCAGAGTCTGTTCCTTTCTCATCTGAGGAGGGGGAGGAACTTGGAGGCTCTTTTTCTCCATTTTCCAATGAGGCATGAACCACGGCCTGCACCAGCCTGGCTCCAGCATCAGAACCCCCGGTGGAGCTGTCCTGCTCTGCAGCTTGCCGGTCTGGGGCTGCCACCGTACTTGAGCCCCTGGCTTCGGTCGCTGCTGGCTGGGCCTCTGATTCTGATTTAGCCTCTGAAGAGGAAGAGACAGCCACTGAGGAAGATGAGGAGGGCTTGTCTCCTGACAGTCCGTACGCCTCCTTCTCTTCGCTTGTCACTCCTCCTATGCTCACATCTGGAAGATCTGCTGCCTGGGTGCTCACAACTCCTGCGGTCACCTCCTCTCGGTCCTCCTTACTTGGAGGGACCGCCTTTGCCTGAGGGAGAAAGAGAGATAATCTAATCATTATAGTTTTGGGTTCACACACTTTCCTTCAACCAGCTTCCTTTCCTTTTATCACAGTTTGTGATTTCCTGCATTTTTCAAGGGACTTTTCCCTCACATAAGCAAATTCTTCTCACCTTCCTCCCGCCTGCGTCAGCTCTTGCTGGAGGTTTGGGTTTTGGTGCCAGGGCAGGTCCTGACCGGCGTTTGGGGAGGTAGAGGTTGTTTTGTAGTTCACCCTTCTCAAACACAGCACTGAGCTGGCTCACGGTGGGGCTGACGGCATCATCAGGCCCCATTGCAGCTGCAGCTGCAGCAGCAGGGAGAGTAGCGGGAGCTGGAACAGGGGGGTCGTCCAGCCGGTCCAGAGCCTCTGTGGAACCGTTAAATCGAGCCACAACATCCAGGCGGCTGTCCTGGAAACCTGACGCCCGCTCCTTCTTCAGCAAGATCCGGTTGGTGGCCGCTTGCTTCTCCTGTAGGAAGCAAACACAATCAGTCAAATGGCCAAAAAGGTTTAGACTTACAACAAAAAACAGAATCACGAAAATGAACACAATCATCCTCTAGGGACCAATCAAAATGTTGTTGAGATAGTTCAGTTTGGATCAACGTGAACAATTGAGCAACCGATTGATTGACTGACAAATGGATTCATGCTGCTCGGACTGCTAAACATCAAACAAACAAAGTAAAACATGATGTTTCTGACCTGTAGAGTGCGCTGTTCAAAGATCCTCCTGGTCTCCTGGAGCTTGGAGAAGCCCCCGCCATCTCCTCCTGCTTTGGAGTCAAAACGGTTAACCCTCTCTGAGACTGTGCCTCCGTGTTTAAGTAGGGCGCTGTGGTCAACGTCCTCATTGAGGGTTGACGCCCTCGGCAGAGACAATTTCACCGCCTGATCTTTATCTGACAATGACAGGAATGTCAATGGTGAATCTTATTGAGAGAAAAAAAAAGGAAAGAGAGAGGTTTGGTTGTGTGTATTGTCCTGTTGGACCAAATTATTCTAGGGAGTAAAATTGTAACGTAATGGAGAGAAATGATGGCCAAAACTACAATAAACTTGACTTTTTCCTCATTGACTTTTCTTTATTTATAGTTTACAGTGTTGTAGACACAGACACTTTCCTTTTAAGTTACTATTCCAAACTATTTTAAGAACAAAGCAATTTAAAGATGTAAGAGTAGAGTCTACTAGATTTCCTCAAATCCAATAAAGCACACACAAAATAATGTAGTTAGCTAATGATCAGCTAACTCTTGCCTTGAAAATGTTATTATGGTAAGCTAGTTAGCAAGACTACTGGAGGAAGCTTAAAAATCCAGCTGTACCTAGTTATGGTTACTAAGTTATGATTGGACAATTACTGTTTGGTGGTATCATAATCATTATCATTGTCATCATCATCATCATCATCATCATTTTAAATGCATCATTATAATTTATTTTAAAGGCTTGGACCAAAACTTTAAGCGGGGAAATGCCTTACCGATCATTTTGGCTCCGTCCTCCTCATCACCAGGAGACTGCATCTGCATAAACATGTTCTTGATGCGGTGAACGTTTGAGCCATATCGCCGGCCCCTCCCGGTTGGGCGGGGCAGAGGCGCGGGCTTTGTGGTGGGGTCAGAACCTCCATTGGCGGCATTGTTGAGGTGGTCGGTGGCCTTCTTCAGCGCCGCCAGCCCTGCCTCGTAGGCGTTGCGGTGCGGCGAGGGACTCCGCAGATTCGAGCTCCCGCTTCCTCCGCTGCTCCCACCAGAGGCCCCGTTGCTCCCCGTGGCCGACGGGGGCTCAGTCTTCATCATGTTTGGTAAATCAAATGCCCTCTGGTGAACAGCAGGTCAGCAGGAAGGAAGGTGGCAGCATCCTGGAGCTGTTTGATATTCACCTCCTGGATCACACAAAGAGAAAGAGAGATTAATGCTTTATATGTATCGTTTCTGTGAAAGCTAAATGAATGATAACAAATACCACAGATGAGTTACTATGACCTGAAGTAGTGTCTTGAAACTTAGCAGATAAATTCAGCTTTGTTTTCTCCTGTATATATATATATATATATATGTATATATATGCACTGTATAATGATGAGGACTGATGGGAACATTTGTGGGATGCAACTAAAAGGGAAAAATCCCACAAATTTGAAAGTTCATCTTCGTGGTTAAAGAATGAAATTAAAAAGGAGTTGATGATAAACCATATTTGGTGTCACACATTCTTTCATCCTTTTCAGCTCCTACAAATCAAGGCTTTCTATTAATACCTGAAAAACTAAAACTAAGACTAAGACTAAAACTAAAACTAAATCAAAGCTAAACTGAAACTAGTCAATTCCTCAAAATAAAAACTAAACTAAAACTACTACATCACATGTTAAACTCACTGAAACTAAACTGAAATAAAAAAACTAAATAAAAAGAAAAAAGAAAATTTCAAAACTATAATAACCCTGGTCTGCACACTTTAGCGCCCAATGCAGGTATAATTTAATGAGATATCACAAGTGACGATTCATTCTTCAGACTTTTTTCTGCTGTTACAGATTTAGTTATTTTGTCCAGCACCTGTTTTTTTTATTCCATATGTGCTCGTCTACTACATATTTTTTTCAAATGTTATGAAACTGAAATAAACATGTTAATTTTAACTTTTGTAAAACTGGAAACATTGAATATCTGTTGTTTTTAAGGTTTTAAAGTGTAAAAAACTAGTTGATTGTACTGCAGAAATGATAGAATGAATAATAATTAAATAATAATTGGTTAATCGATTAGTTGACCAACAGAAAATGAACTGACAACAAGTTAGAGGATCAATTAAATGCTTTAAGTCTTTAATCAAGATAAAAATGCAAATCACTTGCTAGCTCCAGCTTCTCAAATGTTGCTTTTTTATTGCTGCTTTTATTTCTATATAATTATACATAATTGTGTATGGACTTTGGACTGTTGTTTGGGCAAACAAGCTATCTGAAGACATCACCTTCTGTATTTAGAACCAAACCAAACTAATCAGTTCTAAAAATGATCATCAATCATGTAGACAAGTGTTAGTTGTGACCCTATTAGAAACCAATCAGAAGAGAAAAGAAGACTGCTGGTTCAGGTCAGAGGTCACACTGACACAAGAACTGTTATTAACTTGTTCTTACCAGTGATGTTTATCACAGACAGACTTAAACGACTGCTCTCTGTTCTGAACAAAGTGCTGCTGTGACATTGACCATGCATCTAATTCATATTATTATAATGTAATGGGACCCATTTGGCTTTTTTGATTATGGTCAAAATAATATTCATTTGCTGGCAGTCAAGTAAACTAACTATCAATTTCATAATAAACTAATTTTCAGTAAAACAATAAAAATGCCTTTAGTTCCTGAAACCTAAGCTTACATCTTCAAATGTCTGGTTTTGTCTGGAACAGTCCACAACCCAACAATATTCACTTAACAGTGATACAAAACTGAGAAAACAGCAAGTTCCTCACACTGAAGAGGTTGAACCCAATCAATGTCTGCCATTTTTGCTTTATTATACGCATGAAATGATGAACTGCTTCTCATGATTGCTACCAATTTGTTTTCCATCAGTCTACTAATGGATTAATTGTTCCAGCTGTAGTCAAGAACATACAGTACTCCACATCCAATATTCACATTGAGCCACTGCAGTTACTATGAAAAATAAAACATGTTATTTCAAATGATGTACTGTGTTATTCAATGCAGCAATTTGACTTAAACTATTTATAACTAGTCATCTTTAAACAAAACTAACTCCAGCTTCTCAAATGTGAATGATAACAGACGTTGAGGCCTTTGTATGAGACTGCAGGAGAACACACTGTGGGTTTAAACTTTGACCAAAAACAAATATACAAGCAATAAATGGGCATCATATAGCCTAACAGTCATCTCACTGTGTACTTCATAATGCCCACATGGAGTCGTCAGAATAATCCAATTAAAATAATGACATACTCTGACCTCGCGTGTCTTCATTTTGCAGCTCTGAAAACCAAACTCGCTGTTTTTTGTGTGACAAACTGAGCGGCTGAGTAGAGAACACTCCCCTGGTCCCCAGATATCAAAGTGTTTTCTCATGATCACAATCTAATTTACAGGCTGATTGCGTTTGCAGTTTGTGCTGTCACTCTGCGCTGGAGTAACGCCTGATGGTTTCATCAGCCCTGAGTTCTAATTCTGAAACTTACGACAGCAAATTAGCAATGACACCAAACATACCATAATAATTTAGCACCTTGACACCTGCGGAAACACTTCAATAGATAAATATGAGCAAATGCAGATAAGATAGATAGTAAAATGTGACCTCACCACAACGTTTGAGACAACAGAAAAACTCAAGAAAGCAAGCTTAGCGAAAAAAACATATGAGCTTTTTTTTACTTTCTTGCCAAGAGGTAGATAAAAAGATTGATACCACTCTCATAAGAAGCTACAGGTAGCATTTGGTTAGCTTAGCACACATTGGAAACACAGGGGGAAACATCTAGCTTGGCTCACAAATGAACATGGGACAAAGGACCTGCAGTAGTGCTCTTCTTACACTGTGTGTGTAGCAGTCTCTTGCTGAAAATGCTGCTTAAAGCCCCCCCCCCCCCCCCCGCCCCCCAATCTCATGTAGAAGATGAAAAGCATTGTCAAAGACTGACGACAGCTTAGCTAACATCCTCCTCTCACCACTATGAAATCTAGAGGACAGTCCAGGACAGAGCTAACCACATTATTGGGTATTTTTCTGTCCCTTTCCATGCTTCCATCTCCATAGCAGACCACCGCATAAAAGACGGCTAATGCCACCACATGACATCACAGTGTCATAAAAAGTTCTTAACGGCGTTCTGCTGACTCCAAGGGACCTCAGTCTACACAGCATACCGAGACAACTTGGTCCCGTTTTTTGTACAGGACATTTATGTTGTCCAACCAGTCCAGACTATTGTTGAGGTGAACATCAACCATCTCAATATCCTAGATGTTCACCGATGTAGTCTAGGCTAGCCATCTTCTTATGAGAGTTGATCAACATCTCCTTTGTCTTGTCTGCGTTTTAGTGAAGGTGACTGAGCTCATACCAGTCGTTACATTGATAAGCTCCCTGTATTCCTGTTCATAATCTTCTGATACACATCCTATGATGGATGTACCATCTGAGAACATCTGAAGGTGACAGGTACCCAGGTTATATCTGGAGTCCAATGTACAGGGTCAACAGAAAAGGAGACAACACCGTACCATGAGGGGCCCCTTTACAGAAGGTTTAAGGTTCAGTTCTTGGGCGGGCAGCGTATATTCCTGGAGTTGCCACTAGTTGACTGGCAACCTCATGACGAAGATAAACCTCCATTATTAGTGAGCTTTAAAAGGGTACTTGCAGGCACATTTTGTTACCTTTGAACAGAGCCCGGCTAGATGTTTGTCTTTATGCTAAGCTGACCATTGGTGATAACTTATATTTATCAAACAGACTTGACAGTGGCATCTTCTCATCTAACTGTAAGGTAAGACAGCAAATGCCAAACTATCCTTTTAATGGAGCACTACTCATAACAACAATAATAACCATATAGTCTATGGCAATAAGTATAATTAGCATAAGGTCACAAAAACAAAGAGAACCACCTGACTAATTCATACTTCACTGCCAACAGGTGAGCCGAACTCCACAGCAAGCAGGGCTACGTAACTTGGTCAATAATAGAACAATGGTTTACTTTAAAGGTGAAATGAAAAATAAACGGTTATGTAACTTGGATAATCAAATGTGAACAGAGCCAGAGACACATCTCATTTTCCTCAACAGACTCAAAGTGTGGGACTTGTGTGAAAATTCACAGCTGAGGCGCGAGGATCCAGACTGCCATTTGAATTAAATTGTCAAAATGACACAACATGCACTTCCCTTTACTATTTGGACACTCCTCAATACAGAACAAACACTAATTTGAAGTACAGCCTCCTCTTTCAAGTTGTCTCTTTGAGGCAAAATGAGCAAAACTACAGTCACATTTTCCACTCTGGTTCAGACCAAAGAGACCTACATGGTGGTGCCTCACGACAGCATCGCATGATGTCATCATAAATTAATGGTATGTTTGGTTGGTCCTCATCAACTCATAAAGTCAGATATTTACAAGTTGACCACAGTTTGCCCACAACAAATTGGTACATGACAGTGACATTTTCCAATAGCTTTCAGACCTGTGGTTGTGTCAGTGTTAAAGCCGCCCCATGATGTGGCTATATTACAATGATGTGGCTGTATTACAATGTCCAATACAACCTTCTATTCTGCACATTTTGCTGTTAAAGACATACTTCAAATATTAAGTAGTTAGCATAGACTCCCAAGAAACAGATTTGAACAAGAATGGTGAAAACTGAGGCAGAAGAAGTTGAGATATGACCACTTTTAGCCCCTATTAGACCCACAGGTCAAGCTCCAAAAACATTGGATCCTACATTTCACATAGTGCAACTCAATAGTGTCTTAAGTACACCATATAATCAATGTCTTTTAAACTCTACAGCTCAAGTTTGTAATGTAGACTTTCCATAATCAATCTAATGAATAATAAAATCTCCAGCCCAATGCGAGATAACCTTGATGACATCATCAGGGTCATTTTCTCAAACAATAGAGAGCTCCCTTTAAGGACAGATTATGTAGTACTCCCTGTAACAAGAAAACTAATCTTCTTGCGTAAAATCTCTGGAGTGCATCTTTGAACTATCCACTATTTATAATGAATAATATTATTTATAAGTATTATTTATGATATATATTACATTTTCTTGATCAACTGATAATGTTTTGGTCTTTAAAATGTCAGAAAAAGTCGATTTACCAGAGCCCAAAGTGACGTCTTCAAATTCCTCGTTTTGTCCAACAAACAGTAAATCCTCACGACTAAGACCCTGGAACTAAGACATGTTTGGCATGTGGGCTTTAAAAAAATGACATTAACAATCAACTGTTCGTCAGTACGACAGCTGCAGAAATAAGCATCTGAAATGAAAGTGGATAAAACATGGTGGATAGTGTTGCTGCTTGTCTGGTAGTTTACGTCCTTCTCCATGGCAACACTAACAAACAGGACACTATTGAGAAATTGATTGCAGAATAAAAGACTCTAAACTCGTACACTGTTGTTTCCACTTTCACACAAAGTAGAAAAGGCCGTTTATGTTCCTGCCTGGCTCCACACACTGACTCCAGATGGCATTGCTGACCACGGTGACACACACACACACACACACACACACACACACACATACACACACACACACACACCACAATCACACTGCAATCAAAGTGTGTCTTGTGACACTGTCTTGCCAAATAGTAGATTCTCACACAGAGATCATGTGAACTTAAGTGAGCAAATCCAATGTAAAGCAAATAACCTTTACAGACGCCTCTATAAAAGACAGACACCCGCACACACGCACACACACACACACACACACACACACACACACACACACACACTAAACTAAAACAGCTCTTGGCCTTTGTCCTTTTATAGTTAAGTTCAATCTGATGGCTCTTGGTCTAACTGATAAACACACAGCAGAAATGCACAAACTAGACAAACTAAATCTCTCAGGACTCCATGACTTCATCTCAGCATGACAGACGATCCGCCTCTTCTCCTAATCAATGAAAAAACAGCTAAATACAATACGAGCACCGGCCAAAAAAAACTTCATTTCTCACTGCGTATGTCTCCTGCTGCACATAATCCAGTGCCGTTTTGGGTCGCTTCCTGCCATTTGGTTGGGATTACGCTCTCACACTCCCAATAAATTGCTGCACCACACTTCTCTTGTTTGAGGATGGAGACATTTTCATGCATTTGAATGGCATCTCACCATCTCACCTGACCAAAAAACATAACATAACAAACTAAAAAGGATGATTCTGCTTTATTAAAATCTGGATTTCACATAAACTAATCTGATTCATTTCATATTAAATCCATATGTGAAAAATGTGTATTTTTTCCAGCTTAATTTACACAAATCTCCCTGATAAATAGTAAAGCTGCCAGTAATCCACCTGCTGTAACCATAAATATGACAGATCCCAACTGCAATAATAATTCTCAGCATATGGAGGTAAATATTGATTAATAATCTATTGGTAGGAGGCCCTTGAACAGCCTCTCCCTTCACTAAATGCAGGCCACACTACATACAAACAGCCTAACCTGTGTTTTTCTCAATGACATGTGTGAAGCATTTGAGTAGATATAGCAAAAATGACCTTGTCTCATCGTTGTGTTTAACTGGTCTGGACTCTAACACCTGTCATTGTGTGTGTGTGTGTGTGTGTGTGTGTGTGTGTGTGTGTGTGTGTGCATATTCATCAGTATTGTCAACACAGACACTGCAGCCACTGGTGTAGATAACCCTACAGACATGACTAATATAAGTCTCCATGCCTGCACAGCATCTCTATATCACTGCGTGTCTATGTGCGTCACACACAATATTCAACAGAAGGCACATTATGGCAACTACAATGACTCCATCTATTCACACGACAATCCCTGCATCTGTGAAGGAAACTCCCAGGCCTGGCAGACGCACACTGCATGCTGCTGCCGCTGCTGCTGCTGCTGGCTAGAAAGAAGCTTTGTTGGCATACCCGACATATGCTGCTCGCTCCTAACTTCCATTCAAAAATATAGACATTATTGCCGCGTTGCTTTTCTAGCTAATTATAAGCGTAACCAAATATGTTTTAACAGCTACTGCGAATCATTGTATGTCACTTATTAATTCGGCGTGCAAATAATACACAGTGCAGCCTTGTGTACAGGTGAAATAGCAACAATTATTTGTGGATTGCCTGTTGGCCGCGTATTCCTCTTCCGCCAAAATACGGCTTAGCAGAAGGCGACGTGCGCGGTGTTCACGATTCAAAATTGGATTTTAATTTAACTGAGATGGATTTGATAAATCACTTCAACGCCGAATATGCAAGAAGGCCTCCATGGATCACAACAAGTCTTAATTCGCTATCTTTAGAGTGTTTTTCTCCGCAGGTGAACACAGATATTAAAAATAGCAGGTTTTATAACGGAGTTTGGCGTGACGCTCTTAAAAGAGCAGAGAGAAAGGGGTTCCCGCATTCCGGATGTCTTTTTCTGCTATCACATCGTTTACAAAACTGCAAATACCGACATTAACAGTGAACAGTCATAGTGGAGTCTCTGTTATAACGTGTCCCCTGCAGGTTTAGGACCCAGAGGCAGACGGCTGGCGGGCCCTGCTGGGTGTCTGTCTGCTGCGCTGCGTCGCTTCCTTCCTGCAGCCTCTCCTCTTTCACAGACAAACGACAGATTTTTTTTAACGCACTCTGAACTGTGTCAAAGCCCGAAACACCTGAGACTGTGAGCGCCGCTTCACTCCGTTAGTCCTACCTGATTTTCCAGTTTGTCAGAAGCAGCCCGGTGCCGTTAGGATCCGTTGTGAACACAGTCCATTGTCCTGCTGCTGCTGCTGCTGCTGCTGATTCCTCCTGCGAGCGAACAGACTGCCTGCCTCTCCTCTGCTCCTCCCCCTCCTCCCTCCTCCCATCATCTGTTTTCCTCCATCCCTCACTCTCTCTCTCTCTCCTCCTCACCCTCACTCCTCTGCATCCTTTCTCTCGTTCTTCCCTTTCCTTAAGATGCATGTTTCCCCTCTCTGCAACCCCCTTCATATCTTAATTATATCTTACATCTCTATTCCTCCTCCTCCTCTACACCCTTTTCCTCGCCTATCTTTCTTTCTTTCCTCACTCTTTCTACACACTATTCCTTGAATCCTCTCTTCCCTCCATCCTCTTTCCTACCAGATGTATTACAATTTTTTCTGCCCTCAGATGCTCAACAACATTTAACATATGACCTCAGATTTCATTGACTTGTCTCCTGTAGGACACACTGACTGTAGGATGTCATTAAGTGTTGTTATGGAAATAAGCCAGCAGCAACGACCAGTTTGCCTCACATAATCTATCGAGCAGCCTGTTAGTCACTGTTTCAACAGCCTGCTCACTTGTTTTGACGGCTGACTGACTTGGACAGGCTGTTTGACAGCTTTCAAGCGACCCTGCAGATACAACATGGAGATTCAATGACATCTACTGGTCAAATTAGCTAAAGGCAATATACAGCTACACCACTGGTTAATGTAGTGGACTAAGAAGTAGAACTACTCGAGTAAATATGCTTAGTTACTTGCACCGTAATGCTGTTCGAATCAGTGTAGACAGCTTTTATTATTTTTTTAATCCTTACTGCATTGTCTGTCAATGAGCTGAAACATAAGACAATAACACATTTCAACCACTTGTAGGCAAATAGTCACATTACCCACCTGCAAAAATATTTAACCCAGGCTAAAAGCTGATTTTTTTTAAAACTTAACATTAAAACTTTAACATCATTTGTCACAAATCTCCTTAAAATAAAATGAAAGCTGTAAATCCTAATGACTACAACCTTGTTCTATCTAATACCGCCCCTACATGAAGAGAGGCATTAACATCATGGTTTTACTGCGCAGTTTGAACAGTGCATGCTGTTGAAATAAAGTGTCAGAAATGAAACTGAAATGTGTGAATTCTAACACTGTTTTAATTTCACTGTTTCAGCCTGTAGGATGAGAGTAGATATGTCAGTCTAACAGAAATGATGTGGTGATGATATTTCTTTCCAAGGCAATAAAAACTATCTTTCAATCAAGCATAAATAAAGCAGGCTGCAGTTTATGATGTGTGGATAAGCTAAAGTGCCTCTCTAATCTCTCATATGCAAAACAGAACATATAATCACATTACAGTCATTTTTAGCCAAATGAGGATTAAAATAAGCCGGAATTCAGTTAGCTTTAACTTACTAACAGTAAAAAAAAAGAACATCTGTCCTCAGATACAATCCTAAATGGTGTTATGAATCAATTTAGCTCTTAAATGCATTTAAAAAAAATAACAAGACAATAGCAAACCGTGAATTATTGCCCAGTTAAACCTATGTACTAACCTCTGATTTAAACCAGGTTTATTTTCTCTCATTCTTACATTCTTATATCTCACTCAACCTGACACAATATTTTCTCCTACGCAAATGTAACAGAATTGGCACACTATTTAAATAAATGATGACACTATGAGTTTCCATGGCAAACAGCAGAAAGTAACAGAGATACACAGTTTAACATGCTGTTAACTGCATCTGTTTTTAACCCTCCTATTGTCCTCAGGGTCAGTTTTGACCCAAGAGGACAACAGCTGTTATCTCTAAAATGAGGTATAGTTTCTTAAAATGAGGCCTATTGACCATAATTTCTATAAATATGTGTGTGTTTTGGAAATTTTTCTTCAAAAGTGGTAAGTCAGTATGAACTTGACCACTGGTATGTGGAGTGTACAAAAAAAAAAGAAAGTAGTTAAAATGATAATTGTTCTCTAGATTATATAACCACAATCAACAAGGAGAATATTACAGATACTACAGACTAGTATCATTCTATAGAGGTGTCAATTGTTAAGTATTGTAAAGTTAGAACCATATACTATATTTCTATTTATCTATTTATTTCTGCAGGCAAATCCAGCAACAGCAATGTACTACTATTAACAATATCACTGTTAGTAATGAAGCAGCAGCCATCCCAACAATGATTCTGCAGTTCTCCTTCTAGATGTCCATCTAGACATCTCTACCTCTGTGGATCAATGAACTGGTCTAACACCAGCCATTTCTGTAGAAATGTGCACTGATATTCATGAACACAATTTAGTCTTGCTTCCATAGAAGTGTTAATGTTATACTGCACTTTAATAAAGGGAGGAAGAGAACATGGAGAAAAAGATGGACTGTGGACTGGGGAAAAAAAGTGTTTGTGAAGCTGTAGTAGATGAATATGGACAGTGGAGGGCAGCAGATTGATGTTTATATTGACAGCACTACATCAAGCCTGCTGTGTGACACTGAATTTCAGTGAAGCTAAATTATTCATCATAATTTTAATATTATGACAAAGTGCTTTGAATAAATAAATAGGTTACCTGTGATTTACTTATCCAATGCTTTTCACTTGACCAGGTTTTCTTCTTTTCCTATGTTGTGGTTTGAACTGGGTTGACTGGGGGATGGAGAGGGGGGTGTCAGCATTCCAGTTGACTCCTCATGTGTAGTGGTGTGACATGCTTCTTAGTTAACTGAAGAGTTATTACTGATAGTCACTGTCATTTTCATCTGAGATTTCATATTGTAACCCATCACTGATTCCTAATCCAGTGTACTAATGGTAAATGAGTACATTATACTCATTTACAGTATAGTGTTACCATGGTAACACTACATTAAGAAATACACAACACATCAATATATACAAGTCTACACACAACTGCAATTGATAACAGTATGTCATCAACAAATCGATGGATTAAAGTATATGTATGAAATAGCAAATAGTATAGTGGTAGTCCATCTCTCTAAAATATGTTACTGTTAGACCCGACCGACCCGGTACCGGGTCGAGCGAGCGATACAATTGTTTACTGCCTGTAAAAAGTTAATAAAACACTGTGGTGTTCTTTTTCTTCAAATGTTTCCAAAAGATGAGGCTTCAAGTCTACCAAAACAACAGTCCAAGTGTATTTTTCTCAAACACAGTTTGTTTGGCAATAATTTAAACAAACAACTAAAAAAATAACAGCTCTGTGAATATAAGGGACAGCCGAAATGAAACGCAGTAGTACACATATATCTGCTTGCTCAACTCAGTCATGTTAGGTGTCAAATTAAACTAGAGAAGCTCATCTTTCTGCTGATACCAAGCAAAACATAATCCGACCTAACCAGCTCGTTTCAGCCCCGTAACAAAGACGCAGCAAAATTCAGCATTTTATCGTCAAAATGTGAAATTCTGTGTTTATGTCTCAATATTCCATAAAATAACAAAGCAAATGTCATCAACAGCGATATATATTGTTTCCTTACCATGTCTTGGTCATTTTGAGTCTATCTGTACAGTTCTCCGATCAAAATAGACGCCATGGTGGCCTATATTGTAGATACAGCATTCTCGCTGCTCGATTTCATACACGGTCTTTTGCTTCCACCTACGGGTCGTGTGTTGGTATTTCAGACTCAATGACACTGCAGTGATATTCTACATCTCGCGAGCTTTCCAACGAGATCTCACACTCCTATGAGACCAAAAGTAAACCGGGTAATATCCGTCAGTCTCTCCATGCGTAACCAGTGTTGATACTAGCGATCTTTACGCACATTACGCGCGAGCGCATTCAACCGTTGTATTTTGAAGACATTTAGCCAGTTTTACAACGTCTGAGAAGCAAAAACAAAACGGATTACAATACTGGAGGCCTTGGACGAAATCCAGAACAGGAGTGATGTCGAGGTAGCAGACTCCTCTGATAGCAGCAATGCTGAATATGATGAAGAGGAGGACACACATTTTCTGCTGAGCAGGGATCCAGTCTATGAGTAAGTTATTGTGTTTCTTATACATTTTGAACAACTTTGCAGTACATGTTGGCAATTTTGCAGACAATAGCGACTGTTTTGGTTTTTATTTCACCTTTTCAAACAATAGCGTCAGCTGATCTGTGTAAAGGGACGAGCCACAAAATGGCGGCGCCTACTTTGAGGTTTTGTTTTCTTTTGTACATATATGCGTGTATAAAGTTATATATGCATTTTGTTGGCATGTTTTTCACAAAATCTGATATTGTACTTATTTATTTAATGTTAGTGATGTTGTTACTATTATCAGATAGCCTAAAAACATTCGTTTTATTTCACCTACACGCTCACTCTAAACAGCTGATCTGTGTAAAGGGACAAGCAACAAGATGGCGGGGGGTTTCAAACCTGACCTTTCACCAAATCTGATATTTTACTGTTTGATTTCATGTTAGTGATTTTTTCTTACTATTATCATTACACTATTATCATTACACTATTATTATATTTTTGATTTCATTTCACCAACCTGCTTGTATGTTTTTTTTTTTCCATTATTTGTGCTGCAATCACTATTTGTACATAGTAGCTCAAGATTGATCTCTTTAGGCTAAACAGGTTATGATGAATTGGGTAGATGTATGTGGAATGATTCTCATCATTTATCTCCATTTGTCCCCAAAGCCAAGAGGATGACCAACTGGAGGAGACCCCAGGTCCATCTGGCACCAGCAGCACTACAGCCCCCCAGCCCTCCAGCTGAAGCGACATCTCCTCTTTCTAGCGAGGATGATGAAGATGAGGAGTTGCCACAGGCAAGGAAGACAAGGCGTGGTTCTGCTTCCTCAAGATACATGATACACAGTTCAGAGAGCCTCTGCATCTACAACAAGAGTGTCACCCTTCCCTGCCCCAGCCCCCGTTCCTGCCCCAGCCCCCGTTCCTGCCCCAGCTATATAAGTACAGTCCATTCATTGTTTTATTCTTATTTATTGGTCTTATATATTTTTTATATTTGTACATAGTTTACAGGATTTTCATTGGTGTTTTGTCTTGTGAAAAATACTTTTACAAGTTTTACATAATTGTTATCAATAAAATTACTCCATTTGGAGACAAAATTATACAATTTAGTTGTTTTGTTTGTTTAAAAATTGATTTTATACTGTGCACAATGGGCCACAAGGTAAATTTCATATCCAAAAGCTCCAGTAAATGGTAATAGACTCCTGTAATGGACATAAGTTGTATTTTTCAGCCAGTTTCCTTTGGAAGTGGCAAATAACCTATTTGGCACACTTTGGTGCCAAACTGTGCCAAATAGTGCCAAATGAATGTCCGCCTAGTCCTATCCTTACTAAAACCTTTGTGGAGGCTTTGCCCTTTGCTCAAATTCTATCAAATTTGGTAAATGTGTAGTCAAGGAGTTGCTGAAGGTGATCAGTGGCATCTGTGTGCATGGAATTATTGTTAGCATGGTGTTATCCTCTATCAAATAAAAAAAAAAACTAGGCGAGGATAGAAATTTCACATTTCTCCTTTGTTTTACTCCAATTTACTCAGGTATAATAACAGACACACTATTTCTGACACTGGGAATAGATTCCCTGAGGTCCCTAGATGTCCCCAGACACCAAGGGAATGCATATGAACCTTTTAATTGTGAAGCAATTCTTCATTTACTTTGGGTATGTCTTTTTAGGCGTTTTTTCCGAAAATATGGCTAGGGCTTAACAGGTTAAGCTAACACACCTTCAACTACTGCTCAGTCATGCTAGCTAGCTAAAAGTATGCTAATGTGACTTTAATAGCTGGTTATCTTTAAAGAATTGTGATATAATGTGTAAACAATATGTAAAAAAGTAACACTAACTTAATAATAAAACATATAAACAAAACTATAGATATTTAACGTATCAAATGTAAAAATTGTGCTAGCTTCTGTAGTAGTAGCAGAATGTTGATGCTACTTCCTCTCCATAGGAAATACATTCAAGTCATTTTTTACCCACTTGGAAAGTTTGAGGAGTGACACAAAAACATTATTTTCTGAGAAAGTAAAAATAGTAAAAAAAAAAAAAAAAAATGGCATGGGAAAAACTACAAGAATTTATGCCACAAAAACAGACTGGCTACAACGTTTTGGAGCCACTGGTGCACCTTAGGGTTTAGAGTTTTCCAAAGACTTTTATCCAAATATAGAAGAAAACACAATCCACTCAGATGTAGCAGATGAAAATGCTTTAATTCACTCATATTGTCACCCAAACATGATCAAATACAGATGATAGATGATATAAGTAGGCACAAACAGAGCTGTAAGTTCTCTGGGTAGAAGTAGGCACACATTGTGTATACCTGAAAGATAACCCCATGGTGCAAAACAATGTAACATGGAGTGCCTGCAATGTGGGGGCGGAACTTTCCCTTCCTGCATGGTTTCTTCAACACTCCCCACATTACTTTGTTAATCTCAAAGGCTGCAAAGTGGAACTGAACATATTTATTGTAATGCAAAACTCTCCTGAACGCAAATTATTGCAACTGAAATGAATTACCTCACCAACGATGTATGATCAAATGTCAACGCAGGGTTTCTAAAAAAAAAAAATCAAAGCAAAGAAACCTAATGTTATAAGTCTATGATAAACATATTCCACTTTTAATCATAAGTCTAGTCATATACCAGTGAAAGCAACTGTATGATTTTACAAAATATAGTCGCCCATTTCCCATGAAGGACAGAGGAAGCCTCCAACCTTCTGATTCACACATCTACATCAGCCGAGTCTCTTCATGACGTATCCCAGCTGCCTCGGAGTGTTAAACCTGGTAACGATCCCTATTTTCCATCCACCCTTCCGTCCCCTCCCCATTTCTTCCATCTTTTCCCTTCCCCACCCGCTGGCTTCGTTGACCCCCCTGCCCCCTTTCATCCCCTTTCCTTGCGAGACTCCGCATTTAGCTGGTGATGACGTGTCCTGTCCAGGTCTCGTGTTTGGTTCCCGGTTTGAGATGGGTGATGGTCACCTCCACCGCCTGGATCTTCTCGTTTTTGGGAGGGATGGAGCACACCTTGTAGCTCACCTCGTCGCCTTCCACCGGCACGTACTCACCCTCAACGCTGAAAGAGAGTCAAAAGTTAAAAATGATTAAACAGAGGAAGTCTAGGTGTAGTTATGTATAGAACTGGCTCACTGTTTACTTGGTGTTGGTGTTGCTTGTTAACTGTGAGGTTGATATCTGGTCTATCTGTCTTCACCACATTAGAACCTGATGATACTGGATTTTAGGGGCCAATGCCGATACTGATATTAGGGCGCAAAAGAAATTCCGATATCGATCTATTGGCTGATAATGCTATGTACAGAATTTTACAGTCTAACAATAAACTTTATTGTATAAAATGACTGATGAAACAGTCACCACTGGTAATTAAATCATTATAATTAGCTATGAATACAAACTAACTAACTAACAGAACAAAAAAAAACATACATATATTAAACTATCAAAATCAAATATAGATAAAATGCTGCATGTATAACTTCAAAAATAAATGAATAAAACTATCGGCACATATCGGACAACATATTCACTGGTACAGATATATCTGTGACATCGGCTGTCCGATATATCAGTCAGGCTTTACAGGCACACATTCACAACCGAAACACATCACTGAACAGCCAATAAGACACACTTGAATTTCAAAAACAACACACTGTTCTGTTGTGCCTAACATGTTTTTTTGCAGTTTAACCGCAAGTAATTACACATGGAGAGGTCACTTTGTCTCACATGACCACCTCTGAGGTTAAAACACATCAAAACAGAACAGTACATCCATTTTATGTTGGCTAAATATGAAAATACATCTTTATTTCCCCTCTGTTCTGTCCTTTCTCTGTTTGTCACTACTTTTCATAAATGGTCTCCAGCATGGATAAAACTAAAAACACAGCACTCATGTTTTTTGGGGGTGTTGTGTGGCAAACTTAACCCTCATAAAATAGTGATGTCATCATCGTCTCAGTGTAGCAGCACAGTTTAACTGGAAGCTTTTACGAGCCAAAATGAAATCCAAGTTTTATACTTGTTAATTAGCTCCATTAGAAACAGAAAGTACAGAAACAGATGAGCTGCTTTAAAGGGGCATTCAACCAATTTTACGCAAGAAGTGTGACACAGAGGGAGCTTTTTAAAGGTTGAATATAAACAACCCCGATGATGTCATCCAAGTTATTTTTCCATTATTTCTCCATGAAACATGCTGTTCAGATGCATGATGGAAATTGGAGGGTCCAGCAGTGCTGGAGCTCGACCCACACGGGAGACTAAAAGTCAGGATATGCTGGCCTCTGCTGCTCCAGATGTGGGCTATAATTCACAATACAGCTGTTTGCCAAATGAAAGAGAGGGAGGAAGAAGCAATTATGTTTTGGCACTGTAGTTCTTTCCAGTTTTACCAAGATGAAGGATGAAAAGAGACTCTCAGAGGAAGAATTAGTGAATTATTTTATAGCATCCTGTTAGACTTTATACACTGTGCTGCACTGTTTTGTGTGTGTGTGTGTGTGCAGATGTTTAAGTGTGAGTGTGTGTAAACACGGCTGACGTCTCTGTATTTTAAGCCTGTGGGTGATAACAAAAGGCACTGTGGTGAAGGTCATCAGATATTCTGTTGTCCTCCTACACACTTCACCAGCTACTGCCGTCCCCGTGTGTCAATGTGTGTGTGTGTGTGTATGTGTGTGTGTGTGTGTGTATACTTTTCCCCCTACTCCTACACAGAGCCCTGTCATGGTTTGATATCAGTGATTAAAACCAAAACCGTACTCTCTCTCTCACTCACGCACACCCTTCATCACAGACTATGAGAAAAAGCAAACACTCACCGTCAAGTTTTACCCATAGAACAGCATCACTGAACCTTTGTGTGTGAGTGCGCACACACACACACACACACACACACACACACACACACACACACACACACACACTTACTCTGAGATGTGAACGAAGATGTCTTTGCTTCCGTCGGATGGCGTGATGAAGCCATGGCCTTTGGAGCGGGAGAAATATTTACACACCCCAATATACGTGGGACCCTCTGCTGCTCGAGCCGTCCTGCACAGTGGATGGAGGGAGAGGAAGAGAGACCAAACAAAATGTCAGTGATGAAGAGCGGCCAACCCAATAGAACTCCTGATCCACCACCACCAGTTACTGAAAATACAGCATTTTGATTGGCTGGCAGGTTCAATTTTGCTTTCTCTTCCTGTGATCACCCAAAACACTTGCAATGATTTGACTGTATACAAAAGAGATTTATAATGTAGGGTTTACATACAAAAGGAAGTTATCCCAATTTAAATACAATAATATGAACTATTAATCTATTCTTGTTGTAGGAGCCTAAATGCAATCTGTATATGTTTGATTTATTAGTATGCTATAATGTAAAACAGCTGATTTAAAAGAAATCAAAAGGAATATTTACACGTTGATGTCATTATAGTACATACTGTATTTGCAGTAATGTAAATGTTTATTGTTTAATTCTTTATACTTAAAATGTATGTGGATAGCTTAAAAACTTCATTTGTATTATATATAATGATTTTTGTTTGTATCAATAATAATTTTGGAAGAAGAACAATTGCTTTTTGTTTTAAAGTAAACTGAAAATGGTCCTGTGGATTTTTTTGATGTGGATTCAGAAGAATTGTTAGAGCGTTAAGCTAAGGCTTCATTCTTTCAAAACCAACATTAATGTCCCAGTGAATCACAGCAGTGTGACTGAAACCAAAGCAGCAAAATGGAATCCATCCAATATAAAGTCAACAATTTACACCTGTGCTCTTCCTGCTGTCACATGTAAAAATATCTTCTGTGAAAAAGGTCTATTACAGTATCTATTCTGAGGTCTATTACAGAATGTCAATCCATTAAATGGCTCAATGAAAAATGGTTGACATCACTTGATTTTTACTTTACCTACTGATTGGCCAGGTGTGTATATGTGTAGATATGTATGTGAATATGCAGAGCTCCAAGTCTTCCAATAACTCTTTTCTTACCATTCCTACCTCCTCCTTCATCATCTATCAACCACAACACAACAAATATTTTTACTTGGAATACTATATCAGGAGGAGATGAAAAAGGAGCTGTTCTAACATGTTGGGTGCTACATAGTTCACCTCTTGATCTGACGACAACAACAGAAGTTCTCAACATACTTAACTAAACTAACAGGCTTTGACGAGTTGTGCCTGTTGGGTCTTTTTGTCTCTGTAAGCTGATCAGGTTGCAGTGTTCAGCAGAGATCAGCAGAAACCGATCAGGACAAGTCCAACTTCAGTGGGAAGGTTTATGAGAGCTTCAGTTGTGCTTTTAACTTGAAATTCAACATGAGAATTTCAACCAGATAATATTAATCTTGCTCCACTGCATCAGAAGGACTTTTTATCCTGTGTGTCTACTTTTGGTGACAAATTTCAAACTTAGGACCAATTCATTCATTTGGGGGTAGGGTAAGTATCCAGGAAAAGAATACGTCTATGTAACTTCCTCAAAAGTGACCATGATCTGATATGTGTGTGTGTGTGAGTGTGAGTGTGTGTGTGTGTGTGTGTGTGTGTGTGTGTGTGAGTGTGTGTGTGTGTGTGTCCTTACGCTGAGCAGGTCCTGTTTCTGCGTGTGGGCAGTGGGCTGGGGATGAGGTAGCCTCTCATGGGGGAGGGGGAGCGGTCTCTGTGTCTATAGGCAGGAGGCCGCAGGGACTCTGATGGGACAAAACAGTGTGTTACAATGTGACAAATGACACAACAGACAGCCCTGCTAGTACAGTGTATGCCTAGACCAGTATATATGTGTATATATATATATATATATATATATATATACACACACATATATATATATATATTTTACATCATAATTGTCTTTGTTTAGTATAATATTTGTATTTAAGGAAATATATGATGACATAATATTGTGTTTTTCCCCTTTATTCTCTCTCAACAGAATTACGCCGTGCCAAAAACGAGGCTCAATACTTTCGTAAGTCTCATTATTCTGAAGTTACATCATGTAGAGACCAAAGATCATCATCATAAAATGTGTCAAAGCACACTCTCACGTCCTTTCACTTCCTTAAAACTGTGTGAAAGCCTTCATTAAAGTTGAGTTATTATGATTCATGCATCATGTATCAGTTACATCCTCTGGTTGTGACCACAGCGTGAGTGGGTGTATCATCAGCCGTGGCGACTCTGTATCACTGCAACCACAGCAGAGGCAGAAGCTGGTGTATTTAGTACTCTACGTCTACGCTATGATGCTGCTGCCATGGCTGCATAATTGTTATAATGACCACAGCTGTGACTCACTGCTTTTTAATGGGTGTGACACTACATGCAGGGGTTGAGCGAGTGCTGTGCTGGCTGTGTTGACCCCCTGAGGTGTATCATAATAAATATGTCATATCTGATAGAAGCACTGGATTCAAATCCTGAATTACAATCCTTTCTTGGTTAATGTTAATAGGAGTAGGGAATAGTATAGGCAAAGTATTGCTACTGCAGCCACAACTGTATCTGTAGCCGGAGCAATGACTGTGTCCACACAATCACAGCCACAGCCAGGCAGGGCAGCTGCTGTGGTGACAGCCAATGGATGTTTACTGTCAAGAGTTTAACCGTATCATGCATAGTGACAGATCAACTCTTCTCTCTGTATCTGCAGAGTGTTAACCTTATCTGGCAGTGTATTATAAATCTGTCAAGGACTGGACCAACACACTAACTGCTGCAGATGAAAGGGAGTGCAGAAATTATTGAGAGGTAACTCAGAAGCACTTCAGAAAAAAATGTTCCAAAAAATTGCTCATATTTAACATACCTACATACAGAAGAGTGGTATTGGTCTTTTCCTTGAGCTCTCAGTGGGAATGTGAATGTGAGAACATTGATCAAAATGCTGAACTATACCTTTAAAATGCTGTAAGCCAATCAGAGCACCTGTAAAAAAAAAAAAAAAGGGCTGTTACCTGTTGACAGTGGAGAAGTGGAAGGAGCTCGGGATCCCCCGGAGGTTAACGGAGGGGTAGTTGATCTTGCCCCGTGGATGGGCGTGGCCTGAGAGGACATGGTGGAAGAGGTGGAGTCGAAAGGGTGGAGAGGAGGGAGGGATAAAGCGGGGGCACCTGATAGGGGGGGAGCACAGCAGCACAGCAGAGGTTGTAAAAACACCTGGGGAGAGAAGGAGGACAGGGGAGAATTTGTTAAACACAATACACAAGAACACACACACACACACACACACACACACATCTACGAAACATGTTTGTTTTGCAGTCTCTCAAAGGGCATCATCCCTCCCTCGCCCATCAGTGACTTTTCTCAGAACCGTCGTTACTGTGGCAACGCCAATTTGAGGACAGGCCGACACCGCTGCTACTCGAGAAGAGAAGGTGAACAGTGCCCCTCATTCACCTCGGTCCCAAGCCTTACATCATGTGGCATTACATAAGCGGCTATGACAACCAATTAGAGGAAAGGGAGAAAAGAAAACCTCCATTGATTTGTCTCTTCCATTACTGCCATATTATTATTATTATTATTATTATTATGATAATAAGAGAGCTATGGAGAGAAAAAATAATAAGGGGAGGGTGGTGGTGGTGGTGGGGGGGGGGTACTAGATAAATATAATTAAGGGAAATGAGCACAGTGAGCTTTGGGACTGCAGGTTTCTATAACTGGATTTAAGACTATTGCAGATATGAGCTTGTGAGTTTATGTCCCCTATTGATGTGTATGCACAATACAAAAATTGACTGAGTGGCCCTTTAGTTTTTTACATTTAAAGACACTATGCATGCTGTGTACAGTTACTGTCTTTAAACCTGATGTATCCGTCGTTTTTTTAACGTTGAGCTTGAAGTGACGATAAAGTTTGCGCAGGAACATATTTATAAAGATTATTTCCTGAAAGAGAACTTCAGTAACTTCCAGTGGGTGCAGACGGGAAGGACAGAAAGCAGCGCTGACAAAAGATTCAGTCACGATAAAAAAGAATAAAAAGGCAGATGGCAGATCTAGCTCTATGGAATCTGTTTGTCATCCAAGGACGTGGATGAAGAAGTGAAGACTGAAGAAATGAAAACAAGTGCTGAGATGTTTCGCTGTAAAAAAAAACAAAACAAATCTGACAGGCCAAACAGAATTACTAGAAAATGAGAGATGATGGATGGATGATGACACAAACTCCTGCTCCGTCCTGTCTCCGTACGCAGGTCCTGCAGATGATTGGGTTTCATCTGGAGGTGTTGTAAGTACTTTCAGGTGAGGAGTTTTTCTAAGCTGTGTTTGTGTACTTACTGTGGAAGGTTAGCTCAGCACACACAGCACACACAGCATTTTACTGTTTCAAAGCACAGAGCGTCTGAACTGTCCTAACCCAATAGACATGAAGTTAATGTGATCACAGGCTCTCTGGACAGCACGCTTCCGGCTGGAGGATGAACCACGCACACACACACACGTTGTCCTAAGTCACTTTTGGGGACATTGCATAGACTTGTATTCATTTCCAGGACACGTACCCCAATTATAACCACTGTTTGCCAAAACCTAACCCTTACCTTCATCTTAACCACTGACTCAAATATTAGCATTTTCCCAACTGAGGACACAGCTTTTTGGACAAGCTGGCCCCAATTAACTGTCTTAAAGTGTGGTTCCCGAAAGTAACCTATGACAGACCAGACACACACACACACATTGCACACAACACAAAATCGGCCAACTGATGGGGATGTGACTCAACTGAAACACAGACTATAGATATTCTTTTTAAATTGGGCATGATGCTAAAATAATTGGAGGGTAAGTAAAAGAGGAGAGACAAAGAGAAAATAGCAGCAGGAAGGGAGAGAGGGAGTCTGGGGGGGGGGGGGGTGGAGAAAGGTGGCAGAAGATAAGCAGGAGATAATGCTCACAGAAAGTCTTGGAAAACATGATAAGGTGAGAGCAGATTTAGCCTGAGGTCTTACTCTTAACTGTATGCTACTTTTAAAAAAGGGACGATGGTGTAACTAACAATGAATTCTATACACTGCACTCTACATTACTGCTGACTTTATAGATTTTGTACCTGCTACTTTCAGCTTATCAGCAAAATTGTAGGAGAATCAACTTGAACCTTGCCAAAACTGAAAACTTGAGCTGTCTTTGAATATTTCATGGCATTTGTATTGAAGTTGTTGTTGTGTCATATTGCAGATGAAAGCAGTGTGAATGTTTGGACAAGAGATCAATGAGTAAAGAATGGCTGCATATAATGCATTATACTGTGTACTTAAATTCTTGGATGTCCAAGCATCCTTTGAATGCAACAAATGGGAATTTTAGAAAACAATTTCCTGCTGGCAACTGCACCACGACCACATTCACTTATTTTCCATTACTATATAATTAAACTATTATTTTCTCATTGAATTAGATCGTTTTCTCTGAAACATCAAAAAAGAATGAAAAATGGCCTAGAAATCAAGATGATGTATTTACATAATGTGTTTATCCAACACTCCAAATCCAAAGAAAGCATTTGCTGTCATATAAGGCAAGAAAAAGCAGCAAACTGTCACACTTGAGAATATAGAATGAGTGAACTTTTAACCTTTTTGCTTAAAAAATGATTTAAACTATTATGATAGTGCTTTGGACTAATGTCAAAGTCATGCAAAACTACCTATAGGGAAAAATAAGTCCAATTCCTACTTCCCTATAGCACAAATGACTATGTTGTTGACCATGCGTATGTTATGTGCTGTGTGTGGATCATTCAGCAAATACTGCAGTCCTTTCTCTCATTTTCTGGTCTGGACTGTGTTTTGGAACAAACCTCCTACTGTAGTTTCCACACTCTCAGTTTCCTTCCACCTGCTCAAACTCAATAAAGGATAATGAGGAAAAACATAGTGTTGCAGCATATTTGAGCTATAAACACTGCCCAAAAGGCAGAGCAAAGTTTTATTATGATGATATTCATAATGATTATATTAGCTTACTTTCTCCTCGCTGCTGGAGAAACATGTCACTTTGCTGTGTGTTTCCACTGCAGTAGGTGGAGGAGTATTGAAATGTTGTTGAAATTCTCCTTCTACTGTAACAATTACAGCTAGCTGCTATTAACGTCAGAAAAAGTGACATTATTTCATTGCTCTTTCAGTATTGTTGCCAAGACAAAGTGTTTTTCAAAGCCTAAAAGTTACGAGGTCTGTGAGGGTCTTTCAGCTGAATGCTAACACCAACATGCTAACATGGACAATGCTAACGTGCTGATATTAAGGATGCTAACGTGCTGATATTAAGGAGGTATACTGTTTTCTGTGTGCAACATCTTATGGTGCGTTCCAATTATACTCAGAAGTTGTAATTTCCAAGTTACCAGATGGAAATTTCAACTGGAATGCCCCTGAAGTCGGATTTCTGTCTCGGAAAGTCGAATGAACCTCACCAGCCCCTAACACAAGATCCAAGATGGCTGCCTCATGCAACAATGATGATAAAGTTGTAGTAATATCCTGTTTTTAGCAGTTTTGTCTTATTTATGTCTCATTGAATCAGTTGTACACACAGCACTGTCCAACTTCTATCTGTGGACATGTAGCAACGGTAATTGTATGTACAAAATTAAGCAAAATGCATTTTTATCAACTGGTATGCTATCAGTGCCTAACCTGGCTGGAACTGGCTTTCTGACTAAACTGGAATGATTCAAACTTGGGTGCAACGGGTTAGGGTTAGGGTCATTCCCAGCTCCGACTTCCAACTTCCGAGGAAAACAGAGCGCAGCACAACAACGACAATGCTAACATACTGATATTAAGGCAGTATACTGTTTCCCATGCTCACCATCTTAGTTGAGTGTACACTCATGCTATTAGTACACGCATGCTAATATTAGCATGCTAAAATACGCTAATTAGCACGCTAAAATACGCTAATTAGCACTAAGCGCAAAGTATACCTGAGCCTAATGGGCTGTTGATATTGTGATTAGTTTTGTTATTTGTAGAGCTGCAACAATTGTTCAATTTACTGATTTGTCTACTAGCACAAAATCAATCACCAACTATTGTGATAATCAATCAATTCTGTCCCAGCTTCTCAAATGTGACTATGTTCTGGTTTCTTTAGTCTTCTATGACAGTAAACACAATATCTTTGTGTTGGTTGGAGCAAAATAAGACATTTAAGGACGTCACTTTGGACTCTTGGAAACAGTGATATACATTTTTCATGTCATAAACCAAATATGACAAATGAAAGCTTTGACCAGATGATGGTGCTACATTAAAAGTCAGGACATCGCCAAAGTTACTACAATGAATCCTGAGGATGTTTCTGCACTACATGTCATAACAATTCATACATTAGCTGTTGAGACATCTCACTCAAAACCACAAATCTGATTCTCGTGTTGGAGCTTGGAGAAAAGTCGAGGGATCACCAAAATCAGTGTCTGTACAAGATTTGATGCCAATCCTTCCAGCAGATGTTGGCCGACACCGCAATATAAAGTCTAACAATGCAGGACAGCACACAATACAGTTTACTGTGGCTCGAAAGACTATCCTGTAACTGAAAGCCTAAAAGAACAAACATCTATCGGCTCAAGTGTCTTTGAGAAAATTAGATTTAGTGGTTCATATATCCAAAATATTTGCTTTAACACAGAGGAAAAGAGGATTTGATAAGAGGAAGCAGCTTGCAGCGAGGTGTCAAAGTAACATGCACAAACATGCCGAAATAATGCTGAGTCACTAGAAGTGTAAAATGAAAGATGAGGGAAAAGAGGGGGAGATAAAAGAGGAGGGGTGTGAGAAGCTGAAGATATGGACAGAGAGACTATAAAGGAGGGCAGATGTGATAAACATGCCTGTGTGTGTTTGTGGAAGTAAAAGATGTATATCCATATGTACACACAGGCAGAGCAGCTTTGCCATAGGCACAAACATACACATACTAAACACACACAATAATCTCTAGGAATCTTCAAACCGCAATTGCTCTGTTGATGCAAGAATTGTGGTTTAATTCTCTTGGGTATAACATAATAGAACACACTGTAGAACTTATACAAATAGATAGATATATAGATTGTCTAATTCTCTTGGGTAGAACAATGTAAAACAATAACCTCAAATGTCTTGTTTTGTCCCAACCAACAGTTCACAACACAAAGATGTTCAGTTTATGGTCACAAAACACTAAAGAAACCAGATATATTCACATTAAAGAATCTGGAACCAGAGAATTTTGGCATTTCTTAAAATTGATATGACTCAAAATCAAATTTTAATTATGAAAATAGTTAATAATTGAAAAAATCAATTAGAAAAAATCTAAAAAAAAAACCTAACCTTGAATCCTCATGTACAAAGTAGACTAATTATTCATTTTTTGAGTCACAAAATGCAAAAAATAAAATTTCCCTGCAAAAAGGAATAAACATCCTACAACTTGTGTGCCACCAGAATCTGTTAGAAGTCTTTAAAAACCCCTAAAATGGAAATGTTAAGTCAGACCAGATTTGATTAATTTAAACACCTTATGACGATCTGGGTACTGATAGATTACACACTTTCCATTTCTGTCTCTGTACCAGTGATACACAAACACAGTCATGAACTTCCTTCATGAAACTGCTCTTGTTGCATAAACGGATGTCAAGACAATCTAGCGGAAGGCAGAGGACAGGTAGACAAGAGGAGACAACTGGTGAATTAAAGATGACAAACACAAACAGAGATATGATTCGTGGTTAGTAAATTAAATAACATTTATGCCTCGGCTTTGATTTAATAACTTCATGTTCCATTTCATAAATGTTGATATTATCTCTAAGTCAAACAATAAGAAAAATGCAATGTGATTATTAGATAAAAATATTATGTGACAAGACCATGAGAATGTAGTGCTTTGATCAGCCTAATGTCAGAATGGTACGATGCTGATGTTTAGCTGGTATAATGTTAACAAGGTTATACATCTGTGTTAAGCATGTTGGCATGGTTACGTTTGCTAATAAGTATTTTTAAAAAACAATGGAAAAAGCCTTCACCCTCTGGGGACCATGACAGTCTGAACTGTGTGTACAAAGTTTCATGGCAATCTAGAGTTTCCAGTGGTGGTGAGATATTTCAGTCTGGATCAAAGCGGTGGACTGACTGACTGACTGACTGACTGACCAACCAGTCCACCAACAGGCCCAGAGCCATGTATGGCTGAAAAAAGTAGCTCTAGGAAAAAAAATCAGGCTGGAGCTGTTTGACTGCTTGTGCTGTAATGTTAGTTGTAGAATACTGAAGAACTATTAAGAGTGGATCTGGGGCTTTGGCAACCACCGAAAAAAATGATTATTTTCTTTTTATTTCCTTTTATATAAACACAGCATTGGCGTCTTTTCATACACACATATGCAGAGTCCTGTTTCCATCACTTCAGAGGACATTACATTGACTTAAATTTGTTTCCTGGAGACATATTCTAACTACCACCTCAACTTAAAAAAAGCCTATATGTAATGATTTACCCATAAGGTAGGCAGGTCCCAACAACATGACTGTGTAAACAGATTTATGTCCCCATAACATAAGGAATACCTGAATTACACATACATACACACACTCGATTATACTTGTGTCCTATGGAATTTTCCATGATACTGCTCTCTGTCCACCAATCCACCCAGAGACCTTGCTGATGCAGCAAATACCAGACCAGTGGGGCACAACACACACGCGCATATATACATGCACACATCAGCTCTCAACACACACACACACACACACAGCTTTGCTGAAGCAATACATTACTCATGAGGCCATTGTTCCGATTGTACTGCACGGCCACAGTCAGGATAACACGTTTTATAAATCTACTGTATTCACTGGTGTAGAGTTGAGCCTTACACCCAATGCAACATTAAATCCATTCCTCTAAAGCTAGAATCACAGAAGAATTAACCTCAACTTTATAGTGGTTGTCATCGACATGCTAAAATTATGTTACCACTTTGTACTACAGAGTTATGAGGTAATAAAATTCTGCCTTGTTGGTTTATTTGCTGTCCTGAACACACAGAGACTGGTGAGAATTTACTTCCACCGAATTCCCATGTGTTCAACGCTAATGAGCTAAAGTTAGCATGCTTAGTGCTAAACAAGGAAGGTTAATATGGTTAACATTATACCTCCATGTTAGCTTTGTCATCAAATTAGCACACTGACATTAGCATTAAGCTTAAACCTTGTTATAGCCTCCGAGACTTGATAGCATGGCTTTATATTACAGTTGCAACTAACGATTACTTTCATTATTGATTAATCAGCTGAGTTTTCACTTAATTAATCATTCAGTCTATGAAGTAAAGTAAGTAAATATAAAAATATAAAATTCTTCAAGTTGCTTGTTTAGTCTAAGAGTCTAAAATGTTAAGATATTCTATTAAGTAATTTATGAAAAGGAAAAACTGCAGATATTCAGCTTGCAACTCATGCTTATGTTAGCCTATGCTTTGTCAGGTGGCATCTCTTGAAAAAAAAAAAGAGTTCTCATTAAAACTAGCCTGATCTATAAACTTGTGTGATCACAGAACAAAAGGGGTAAAAAAAAAAAAAAAAGTGTGAAAATTCAACTCACAAAAAGCTTTTATGGCAATGTCCATTCATGAAGGAATGTCACCTGACCACATATATTATCAAACTGCTTTTTATCCATTGAAGGAAGAAGAAGGGAAAAACACACAATAGTCACATCACAGCCATCATCACTGCTGACAATCAAACTGAAAATGCTAGTAGATGCACAACAGGCTATCCAAATGTGCTGAGAGTATTTCATCAGGTCAAACCAACACAGAGAACAGACTAGCAAAGAAGTGAATGTGTTTAAGTGGTGAGAAAAAAAAAGCAGAAATAGAGCAGACAGGGTGACCTTAAAAAGGAACTGAAATTTTTGACAAGATCAATGTCTTTTTCATCTCTTCCCTCTATCTCTTCACCTCCTCCTCAAGTGTCTTTCATTCTCTGTCTGCTGTCTCTCTCAGTATTTCTCACGTTTCCCCAGTTTCCTTCTCCCACCGTGAGAAAACAGAATGGCAATGAAATGTCAACAAGGATGAGATAACACAAAGGCAACACAAGAAAAGAAAGCTGAATATGAACAATGGAATTAAGAGAGGGTTAGTGGAAAGTCTCCAATAATTACATGTTGGTGGAACTCTCCCCTGTAGTGGAAGAGTTTTACTGTGAGCAAAAACTTTCTCCAGGTAACTTTCTTTGTTTCTAAAACTCAAGGTTAAATTATTGTTAAGTATGTCTTAAAGGCTGCACGTAGCAGTGAGATGTAATTGTTTAAAGATGTCAGAAAAGAAAAGTCTTTATCTTAGTGGCAGGTGGTAAAGTACCACAAATAGATACATATATAACGATTATTTGTTACTAAATAACTACCAAGCAGAACTATCATGTTAGCTTACACTTAGGTTAGATATTAGCAAGCTAACTTAAGTGTAAGCTAACTTGTTTAGATCATAAACTGTATAAAAGAAATGGATGTAATATCCGTGACGTCACCCATTGGTTTGTAGACTGCTGCTCGGAGGCCAATAGTTTCGACTCTAGGCAGCACCATCTTGAAAATTTCAGGTGCATGCCGGGAAAAAAAGAACATGGATTCTAATATGGGCATGAGGCGGAGTCATGGGCGGAGCTAACGGCAGAGCGGGGAGGTTACGAGGGCTGGATCTGGAGGACATTGGTCAATCAACCACGACGTAGCCATGCCCCAATGCATACCCTGCTTTATCGTCAAATATAAAATCAGGGAGGCCAAAATTTCACAAATGAACATCATACTGCATTGAGGAAGGCTTTAAACTAGCGATTGAGACCATAAACACATTTTGAAAACGTTTACTGAGGTTAGAAATTAAGTGAGAAATTGGTGAATTGTCCATTGACTTGTATAGAGATGGAAGTCCTTTTGAACACAAAACGGTCGCACCCTGGTGGCCTTTTGATAGAATGCAGTTCTAAGTTACTTCCGCGTTGGCCTCATTTCAGAGGACCGGAACACCCCGCCTGGTTTAGATTGAAAAGTGGAAGAGAAGAAATATATGGTTGACACATCTGACCTGACATTTTACATTACAGTTCACGGAAAAGAACACACTAACCCTAAAATGACAAAACATTCTGCCAACATTAAACTAAATGACCAAATACTGTTGGTTAGTTTAGCGTAAGTGGATATTTACTTCTAACTGTAAAAACAGATAAAGGATCCATTTGATAGCTTATTGCAGTAAAAATGTTTCTGTGCAGTCTCAGATATTATAAAATATAGAAATATACCTGCTTTAATAGCTAAAATGTGAGGGAAAGATGGTTCTTAAAAGTAACAATTGAAGAATTGATGCTACTAAAACATCTGTAACTAACTACCTGAGTTGCTTTGCTCAGCACAAAGACAGCTAGTGGTGTTATCATTTTTGGTCAAGGGAGAGAATTTAAAGCCTTCTTAACTGACGATCGCCATTCAAAGCTGTGTTCTTTGTTGAGTAGTTGGAGAAAAAAGTAGAATATGGACAGATGTTGTTAGGTGCTTCAGGCATGTTATTGAAGAGCTTTATGCGCTGACACAATGAATGAGAGAAGCTGCTTTAGAGGATTTATGCAGAACGTGTTGAGAGCACTGAAGGGAGGAAGCATTAACCTTAAACACAGACAGCCTATTATATTACGCTCTTTGTGTGCTTGGAAGTCAGTGTGGGTGGGTGTGTGTATGGTTGTGTGCAAGGCCAAATGTGTTGTGTGTGTGTGTGTGTGTGTGTGTGTTTGAAGTGGTCCTTATCCTACAATTTCATGACTCACCCATCAATGTGCGTCAGTGCATCATCTCCCATATTTCAATAATGCACACATTCATGACAGCTGAATGTACATCAGCATTCATACCAGGAGACTCCTCCTCTGGACCTGAGGTGAGGAGCACTGGTGTCATAGAACAAATAAATGGGGATCGAATTGACATCTTACTTATTTTTCATGTGACGTGTTACAAGCGTCATCAACTGTCTTCCACTGAACTATTATCCACTTCAGTCAGTCACTGATACACAAGACTGCATCCTCTTTATTGATGTAAAATATCTTTAATACGCTGATGCTAAGCAGGTGCAATGTTTATCATGTTCACCAGCTTAATTTAGCATGTTAGAATGCTAACATTGGCAAACATTTGCTAATTGGCCTTAGACAAAATACAATTGAGGATGATGAGAATATATTTGATTTTCAATTTTAGTCAGTTATAAAATAAAGAATTGGACAAGTTGAAATTTTGACCTGATGATGATGCTAGATGAAAAGTTGAGGCATCACTAAAATGACAACAATTCATCCAGAGGGGAGCATGAATGTTTACACCAGGGCTATATCCAAAATCACTCATTCACTACTCCCTATATAATAGACAATGAATAGTTTCCTAAATAGTTAGCAGCAAAAAAGATTTTGGACATTAATTAATTGTTGCCATTTTGTATCACCACCATCAGCTGTTGAGGTGTTGGTAGGTGTCATGTCTTTAAAATGTGGAGCATTGCATTGTGGGATTTTTAGCAGAAAGTAGTGTACATGGACATGGACACTACTTTTTTCGTTCCATAGTGAAATATTTAAGAACTCTATATAGTGGTAAATAGGGAGTAATTTTGGACACAGCCCAGGTTTCATGCCAATACATCTAATAGCTTTAGAGAAATCTTAGGGACATAGAGATTCATCCTCTGGGGACCATGAATGTCTGGTCAAAATTCTATGGCAACCCATACAATGAAGCCTTGATTTCGGGACAGCTAGAAGGCATTTGTCAGTAGATTTCAGTGTGGCTAGATGACACAATCATTCAGAAATATGAAAAGTGGAGCCGGCCCGTGTAGTGCTCTGCAGGTAACTGCATTGTATGGGTAACCAAAGGGCTTGAAAACCTATTTTCACAATCTGTTTCTTATTATAAATGATGGGGTCCTGTGTGAACACATAAAAATACACCAAAGTTAGAACTCTTTTGGATAGTTCACATGAATGATTTCTGGTGTTGTGTTTGTTCTCACTGGTTTGAAGCATTGGAATCAAACATCTGAATCAAAACCTAATGACAGTTACACTAATGACGTCACACTGATGAATAATAACTAAGCATGTTTTTTTCAGATATTTAAATGCTTCCTGTTTTTCCATCAATATACTTTAAATTATTTTTAAACAAACTATTTTAAATCAAGTTCCATGAGCGTTAAGTGCTTGGTCTGTGTGATCTGTGGATGGTGGATTTATCTCATACATAAAAATCAAAAGGGGTAGTTCATTTGAATTTGGGATGTTTTATTCATATGAATGTAAAGTAAATGAGGAGTCAAAGCCTTTGATCAAATTACTTTTACCTCATCTTTTGTTATTAACCTTTGAGTTCATGGAAATTAAACCCCCTTTCACCCTATTTAACACAAAGCAAAAAAATAATTAATGTTTTGACACACACAAGCCCCTCAACACACTGGCCTTCAACCAGTTCGGTGTCTTAAAGCTGAAATTCATAATAGCCGTCCATTATCAGCTACATCCTGTTTTAATCCTGTCTTTCTGCATAACACTATTGGTGGAGCATTGTAAAATATTATGCAGTTACCCTCCATACCATTATTGAACAATTATTTACAGCCTTGTTGGGAGCAACGTCATTTAATAATAGTTTACTTTAGATACCTGCAAAGACAAAATGAGATGTAACATGCATGATATGAGATGCATGCACTGTATATTTTAAATTTTCTCCTTCTACTGTCATCCATCTTTTCCTTTTCTTAATTCTGACAGTTCCACCCTCTCCTCAGGGTGTCACAACTAAAGTTGATGATCACCACTTCCTGGTTTCAGTGGGGAAAGGGAAGCTGCCACTTCTTTTCCTGTGCAATCATTAGAGAAGGGAAATGGTGTGGGTGTGATTTGGCGGTTTTGGAGCCACTGCAGGATTTTTTTTAGTCTTCGGTCTGTTTTACAGGATCACCACTTTGGTCCATAGTCAGAATATCTATTACTAACTATTGGATGGATAATGATTGCGGGATGAATCCTACTGACTTTCCTTCTAGCGCCACAACAAAGCTGACAACATCTTGACAATATCTGGACAACTACTTAATGTAATGCTGTAAAATGAACCACAGATTCTAAAAAGGTCCCTTCTGGATAAATTCTAATGACTTGCAGCATCATATTGGTTAAAATAGATGCTGATGTGGCTGTAGATGCTTAATCTTGTTATAGGATTATTGTATTGCTGCTGGCAAAGTGGCTTCCAAAAAAAGAAAAAAAAAAAAGGTCTTGGGTAGTGTGGAAGTGGTTTGATAACTATTAAGCTTCAGAGGAAAAGAGCAGAGGTGCCATATGACACATAGGCTACAAATGCCGTAATGTAGGAATCAAATTGACCATGCTACAAGATGTGATTCAACTTAGGTGCCAATGACAGGACGCTTCTCTGCGTTATACTGCTATGAAGGGGAAAAAAATAAAAATTTGGGTTTTTACAAGTTGGTAGTAGTTTAGGCAAATGGTTAAATTATTCATGCTCAGGTGGGGATGTTTGAGGAAAAACCAAAAGAAAGTCAAGCAGAGGACCGAAGCTGACACCAGACTGAAATTCAAGTGAAAATTATAATAAGAAAAGATTGAGGTACTTTGATGGCAAAAATTGAAATTGAAGTCATTCATTTCAATAAGTCTACTTGCTGGAAGAAATACAGGCTTCTCCGTAGTAGCAACCACTCAGCTGTGGTCATGAAAGGGTGTGTGTCTGGTGTTTTACAGGATTGCGTCTATCATAATATTACACTGCATTACATGGTGAAACTGAGGCAGTTACAGAGCCGTTAAAAGCACTACATGCACTACACCCGACAAACGAGGCAGCATTACGCTTGAGATGAGACCACTCAACCTGAAAATGACAAGAAAATTCCATCTTCTGTCCCGCTTCCACTGCAATCCCATCAATCTGTAAGTTTCACTGTGGCTAATTTGTATTCAAATTTTTATGAACCCATTTTCCCATATCCATATTTTCCACATCACCTGTAGTTTAGTTACATTTTACATACAGGTGGAAAAGCAATGTGGAAAACCTTTTAAACTTTATCACATCCTCTTTTTATTAAAATTGCAACATTTCCACCTCAGCCAGGCACTTTTTGCAATAATTCTCCTTTCACCAAAACAATTAAGTATATTCTTTTTCATTCTCAAAATTATCATTGAGTAAGCACAAAAGGTTGTTTCCTTGTATTCCAACAGATAGCATTCCTAAAATTAATTGTCCTGATCTGTTACATGTACTTTCAACTAGGCTATTATTTCTCTCTTTACTAACAATAATGAGGAACTAATTAAGTAAGTTAACACATTACACCCAAGCATTTTGGATTTGACATAATACAGGTTAAATATGGGTGATAAAGTTTGCTTAGGCTAATAGTTAGTTTGCTAACAGTAACAATAACGTTAGCTTGACAAGCACATGTGAACCTGGTGGTCTGTGGGAAGAAGGACCACATAGAAATAATTGGAGAGTGAAATTGAGAACACAGAGCTGAGGCAAAGAAAGAGGGGAAGACAGAGAGAAAAGATGAGAAAGAGGGAAAGAGATAGAGAGAGTCCCTTCATTCTTACTCAATGGTGTGCTTGTTACAGCAGCATCAACAACCGAGCTTCCCATCAGGCACTGGATCACAATGACTCCTTTCTTCTCCTCCATATTGCGTTGGCCAAAAATGAGACAAGATACAAGTGGTTTGGAAAGTGCAATTTAGTTGTTGTTTTTTTAAAGCATAAAGGGCTTAAAACACAGACTTGTACAGTACCACCTTTAAACTCAACTGACCAAAAATTAAGAAATTCAAAGTGTCCCTATGTCAATTTAACCTTTCACTTTAAAAAACGTGCTTTACTGCATTTCACAATTGCCAAAAAAAAAAAAGATGGGTTGTGAAATATTTGATTTTACTCCATCTGGACTCAAGTCTGTGTCAGGGTGACCTGTTATAGTTGCTGGTGGGGATAATGGAATAAGTACGTGATGGACACAACCAGCAATTTAACCACCAACTGTTCCTCAAGCAATTCTGTGAAAGTCATTCAGAACTCAGAAAGGTGTAAAAAAAAAAGTGAACTAGGATTACTTCTGGCCCTTTTGTATTGAACATTTTTATCTTCGTAACCTTACAACTAATGTAAAATCTGATGCAAACTGGCAGGGAAATTAGTGTTCACAGTCAGGGGGGTGACTCATCCTGTGGACCGAACTGAACTATGACCACTTCCTATGATAGCCTACATCAACAAATGTTAGACCACTTTCATTACACACCTTTGGTGTATGTATGCTGAAAAAAACCTTCAACCCAAATGTAAGCCACAGTTCATATGCTGTGCACCCATCACTGCAGAGACTGAGGACAAAGAGCAAAAACTTTAAAAGGATTTATTTTATCTGGCCACCATACAAAAATGTCATCATCAACTTCAAGCATCGAACAGATTTAGAAAAGCATTAGGTCACCACCGAATAAAAGCTTTCTCTAAACTGACCGGATGTTGCTGTTGTTCAGGACATTGTTTGGATTTCAGACACAAGTTCTGATTAGTCACTTCTTGAAGACTTTTTGCTGGTAACTGTACTAACTCCAATGCTGTGCTCAAATCATATACTCCTGTTACTACACTTCTGTATTGTTCACTATGTACACTATGTACTTACTTGTGTAGTGAACATTTTGACAGGTTGGTGTTGTCTCAAATCAAACACCGTCATCTAGCACTCGCAACTAGCTAGTTAGCAAGCTAGCACGAGAAAGTTAACATTAGCATTCGCATTAGCATGTGTTGTACCAAATTATTACAGATTCAAAATATTAAGTACAAGTACAGAAGTGTGAGATTTGAGACACAGCACAAGATATCAACTACGATACTGTGTAGCATCTCAGTTCACTGGGATAAGATGCTTTTAGTAAAAACTTTGGTCCAACATCAACTGGCTTGTTGTGTGTACTGGTCTGTACTGTGCTTGCTACAGCAAACAAATACAATGATCTCCCACACAGCCCACATATAAACTATGAAATCTGATCTTGTGTGTGTCCTGTATGATCTTGCACTATCAGGAGCACCATCACCCTGGCTCAATTCTCGGGAAACTACATGTAGATATATTTGCACGTCTTTTCCTCGCAATGTAATTCAACACCTCTATTGGTACAGCAACACACCTCAGGGCGACAAGTCAGAAGTTTTGCTCATAAGCGAGATGTCACACTTGACAAATGTGGCAGGAGCTTAAAGGTAAAAATAAATGAGTTCCTGTGGATAACTACAGTGTCTCAACTGAAGACACAGCTGCTGACCTAAATTCCTGTTCCAACTGTGTCTGCTATTAGGTCTACGGGAAAAGAAAAAATTCTTTATGGAGCATTTCGGAAATGTGGAGTAATCACATGACACGATGTGGCCAGTGGAGGATACACTTTAATGTTGATAGTGGAAATAACTTAGATAAAGCTGATTTTGTTGGCTGTGATGGTTGGGGACTGGTTTGACACTGTAATTGGAGATGTGTGAAAGTCTATGAGAAGTTAGATAAAAGACACAACTGGTGTGTTTTACTCTTTAAAAAGGTGCAGTGTGTAGAATTTAGTGGCATCTAGCACTGAGGTAGCAGATTGCAATCGAATACCCCTCCCCATCTCCTTTGAATCATCATTGTAATGTTGCTACAATACACGGAAGCTGTAAAATTCCCCCAAAAATGTGAAAGTCCCTCTCTAGAGACTTTGTTTGGTTTGTCCATTCTGTGGAAGAGTACCCACTCCCTATGTAAATATAAAGGGTTCATTCATAGGTAACAAAAACATAATTCTTGTTTCCAGGTATACACTAATAAAAAACATACTTATAAATATATTATTCTGCCTAGTCCTTTCTGCCAGAGATCACTACATTCTATACACTGCACCTTTAAAAAGGAGGCAAACTGTAAATGCCAAATACACAGCTGTGCATCCTATTAACCAAAATAATATTTACTGTCCAATGAAAGCTAAAATGAATAAGTCTCCAAAGTTATTTATGAGGACAGATGAGCAGGGTTCTTTTTTACTTGTAGGGAAAACAACAGTGTACTTTGTGTCTCACTGCAGAAACTGTTCTCTCACTGCATAAATCAGTCCAAATGCTGGGAAAGAAGAGAAGAAGTCTCCAGGCTTCAGCATCATATATGAGTAATGCACTTAGTAGTTTAATAACATGGCAGAGAGTGTGGGAGATATGTGATTACTGACCAGCTATATGATTTTCTGCAGTACAATGACACTAAAAAAGAACCCAGAAATGTCAACGAGGTGCTTCACTGAAAACAAAGAGAACTGTCAGAGAGTTATGACTTTACAATACCGGTTGAGCACAACTTGACCTCGCTTGTCGATGATCCGTAGTTACGCATGTTCCCTGAAGTATAACCTTGAGCGATGTGGTGATAAGCACAGATACGCCTCCAAGAGCCATTCTATTCATATTTCAGTCAGTGAGAGTGGGATTTGCCACTAAGGCAAACAGCAGGTAATGAACGTGTGCAGATGTCCACACACAGAGTTTACAGAGGTGAGTGAAGGTTAACAGGCCACAATAACTCACTCATTTTTATCTTTACACATTTATTCTTTAAACTGCCATTTCAATTTTGTTATGAGCCAAGAACACCCAGGCTTTTACAATCAAACACTCATGTGCTTTTATCCATCGTTGCTTTTAGAGCTGATTAATTGATTGACAGAAAATTCATTGGGCACTATTTTACTAATAATTTAGGTCATTTTTAAAGCAAAAACTGTTTAACATTACCTTGTAACACATTCAACAGTGTGCCGTTTGCTTGTCTCTGGTTCACATTATAAATGGAAAGTTTTCTGGCAAATCGAGTCATTTAAAGACATGATCTTGGACTCTTAACTCCAATTAAGTAAAATCTTTATACAGCAGCATTCAATTATATTTTAATAATTATGCTTCGACCTCTGTGGCAACTGCATCAAAAAGAAATGATTTAGGAGTGGATGAATTTGACTAAACTTCATTCAGCACCTTTGAGATGAACTGAAACTGACTGCCAGTCATGTCGACATAAGTGCTTACTAATGGTCTTGTGGCGGAATGGGAGTGAATCCCTGGTTTAGAAATACAATCCAAGAATAATTAGACAAATATTCAGATGTCCTGTCCACATGCTTTAGTCTCTTCCTCGCTCTGCCTTATTTATTCATTAAACCTCTTTGCCTACCTGTTCAGTTGTTTATGCTGGAACTTCTCCTCCGACTCAGCAGCTCTCTGTCAAACATTTCTCACCTCTCCCCCTCCCCCTCCCCCTCAAACCACGGTGGCTCTATCATTATCACTGTTTTATTGCCTACAGCCAGTGCTCACAAGGGACTATTACAGCAGGATCATATTGCACAAAACCATGCAAGGCCTTCGAAACAAGCTCAGTCTCTACAATGCACAGCTGTAAAGAGGCACGGCCATATAAAAATGTAAAAAGCGTAGCGTGCCTTTAAAGTGGCAGAACAGCACAGTTGACAGCACAACATATGACCTGAAAACAAGCGTTTATGATGGAATGGACAAATAGGAAGACGTGGTTGCTGTGTGCTCGTGGTCTTGTGATGATTCCTTTGCCTCACCTGATTTTCTGCTGAGTCATGACGGCTGCATGATCCATCATCAATTAGTCTGCAATTAATTGAATGCTTTCTGTATTTACTCGTTGGCAAAATATGAGGAAAAAATACCATGTAGAAAAATGCCACCTAAAAAAACCTGCAAGATAGACAAACTGCAGTGCATTATATGGCCACAAACTGTGGTTCCCAACCTAGGGTTGGAGGACCCCAAAATGTCTGCAAGATAAACTTTTGGGATTGCAAGATGATTGACAGGACAGGAAAAGTGAAAATAAATATATTTTACTACACAGTGTCACGTTAATCTTTCAAAATGTTTTTGTAATCATTGACCCATTTCATGACTTCAGGACACATATGGAGGAAGGGATAACTCTGTAGTTTTAAGGGGGTCATAATAAGCCCAAAAGGTTTGGAAACACTAGTCTGAACTGTATTTTCCTACATGTCCCAGAATGTATTTCACCTGCCTCTGCCAGTTTTTGTCATTCACTGGAACTGACATCTCATCCTGTTTTATAGGATTAAAGAATTTCTCCCTGCGTGATTCTTCAGTGCTGAAATGGGTAAACCTGGACAGAAGTCCTTGCTCTTATCCGTTTCTTTTTTTTGGGATGCAATGATCTGTCATGGTTGAAAACCAGGTGACTCTCTGATAATATCTCCAATTGTCATTTTTTACTTTTTGCACAAGGAGTAAAATATCTCAAATGTAGAGTCAAATTATTACAATATGCACAAAAAGGTTATTTTTAGTCCAAAAGTGACAAAGTTGGTAGTATACATTAGCTGTTTTGTGTCACAACAGTCCTGTTAACTGTGAGGTGATTAGTTACACTACATGTATGTATTATGAAAAACTCAACACTGGACACAAAGATGGCACTCAATCATATGAAAGTTGCTCAGTGAAGCAAAAAAAAAAAAGCTGTAAAGAAATGACCCAGATGCTGATCACAGAGCACACACTGCACACTCATTTTCCAATGACTGTGTATGCAAAAAAGGCTTTTTGGACCAGTGTGCATCACATGACAGATCTAGAATCTTGTAATTATTAGCCACTATATTCATTTGCTGCAGTTTACAGGGCTGTGTTGACTTCAGGTGGCGAGCTGTTCCTGGCTGTCATGTAGTGAAGGACTCACTGTAAATGACTCTAATTACTATCAATTGTGTTCACAAGAGCTGAAGTGCTGGACATCAACTGAACACTTTCTACATAGTGTGACCCTACTCACTGGGTCGGCTAGCCAGTAGCAGTCTGCACATAATCAGGTTTATGTCTTGCAAACAAATGACAGCAAATGACTTTCCTCTGTGTGTGTGCTGAGACTCATTATTAAACTGGATGTGATACTGACAGTGAGTAGCTGTGTGGCATAACAAGAGAAATATCTCAGAATGATACACAGGGGGTTTTGCTTCTCCTTCGTTAAAATGATGATTCATTAGTCATTTCTGGAGATTTTTTAAAATGTATTATTAGGCATTTGCTGCTCTGATAACTGTCATGATATGCTCTGTTTTTTTTAAATTTCTCTCATATAAAATTGAGTGTTTCACTGTTTGATGTCATGTGTCTACATTTGAGAAGTTACAACACATAACAGCAAAATGGACCAAGGCCATGTGCGTCTATTAGAGTAAAACATCCACTGAATACCTGCATGGAAATATAAGTGTAGCTTTTATAAGACATAAAAGGAGACTTCACTTATAGTCTCATAAATACCCCAGAGCAAGCTGAAACATGCAGATCTGATTATGTATTCTGACTGGTAAAGCAGTCAGTGTGTAGATCTGAGAAACAACCATTATTGCCAACCACATCCTGAGTAAAGCGGTGTCACCACCCTTCATTAGAAATCCGGGAGTTTGTTTTTCCTTTTCCTTTACAAGACACACACAAAACAAACTGACTGACACTCATTGACACTCATCCCTTTTGCCCACCACATCAGCTGATGTTTCTTTGTTTCAACCAACAACAGGCCTGAATCAGGACTCAAACAAACACACACACACACACACACACACACACACACACACACACACACACACACACTTTGGGCAACATATCCCACAGCTCTTAGCGCCCACAGAAGCTCATCTCCCAGCACCTCATTAAGTCAGAATGAGAGGTCTGTGCTTTGAAATCAGTGAATGAACGCTCTCCTCTCTCCTCCTCCCTCTGTCACTTGTGTGAAGAGGTAATTGGATGACACAGAGTATACACGCACATATTCTCTATGTGTGTATGTGTGTTTGTGTGTGGTGTTGTTGTTGTTGTTGTTGGCTGGTGTCCCCTTTGCTTTCTCGCCCCCTCCTCCAAAAGGAAATGAACGCCAGGAAAAGACAATTTGCAATGGAAAGAAACGAATATGGAACTCACTTAACTTCTAAGTATTAAGTTGAAAAAGACAAAACAAGTGATAACCTCGCTTCCTACTTTTGCCACAGAGTAGACTATATTGTATCTCTTGACTGAAGGTGACTTCTCCTCCAAATTGACGACTGCTTATAAAATAAAATAGCTTAGGTGCAGCACACACTCACCTTTCCGTTTACTTCACACTGCAGGATGCTGTGGCGCCAAAGAAAACGCGTCCAACCAGACAAAAAAAAAATCAAACTTTTAAGCGAAGTTTTTGTAGCGTTTTGTTTCTTCCTCCGCAGTTCACGACGTGACAGGTATAATGTTCAGTGTCCAAGAGTGAAAGCGGTGTAAGTACTATCTCTCTCTCCCTCCCTCCCTCTCTCTCTGTTTCTGAATGGGCGTGCCTGATTAAACAGTGACGTCTTCCATTATCTTGTTACCGTAATGGACGCCACAGTGCTCCCTCAAAAAACACGATGTACCGTAAATATAAACCGCAGACTCCTTTACAACCATAATTGCTGGCAGTTGGATGCTGAATGATTTTATGGAAGCCCACTTCTGGTATGAAAGAAAAATGGAGGATGTTGACTAAATAAATAAATAAATAGATAAATAACATGACTAAAAATGTAGCATACAGCCATGGATAGCAGCTTTTAGATGCTGTACTTTGAGCTTAAAGTATTAAAGTCAGCATGCTAGCATGTTCCTTCATATGACAATGCTAGGCAGGTTTAGCAGGTATAATGTTTACCATGTTCATCTTTGTTTAGAGTGTTAGCATGCTGAAATATTTTAATTAGAACTAAACAAAGTACAACTGAGGCTGATGGAAATGTTTGTCAAGTACTGGACAAAGTGAAATTTAGACACCTTCCATTCACATTTGACTTACTGTTACTTTACTTAGATGTTTGAGCTTCATTGTGCAGGTTAATGTTCATCCTTGAACTCTTCTGTCTGCTGCATGATGAAAAACTGTTTTCAATTATATTTGTTTTTGTCTATTGAAGTTACATTGTGCAAGTACACTGTAGCCTATATTTTCATGGAAAATTATGTCTTTTCTCGTGTCGTACAAAATGAACAAGGAGATGTGTCATTTGGAGCTCCAATATAAATGCAAATGTATGAAATGGCTAGTATTTGTCCTTATTTATTTGAGTCTTTAAAGAATTTGGAAGTCCTTTCAGTACAGTAGTAAATTTTGTCAAACAACCCTCTCGGTTTTTTGAGTGATGGTTACTTCTATATACACAGGAGTTCCTTTTATATGTGTTAATTATCTACTATCTCCTAGACAGTTTGTGTGTGTGTGTGGCACCTGCAACTACACACTGAACAATCACGTCATCTAGCAGACGATCAAAAACAATGATTGTTGAACCTTGTTACAAAATTGCCTGTGAATGGGCTGTCAAATACAACCTGGGAAATACACTGGTTGAACTGGGAAGAGGCCATGGTTCATGTGAAGCACCTCCTCACATTCAGCAGAGGGAGACATAACTGCATTTTTAATCTAATCTTAAAAACATGGCACTGGATTTCTGCTGACTAATTTCAGTATAAAGCACGCTTTAATGGATTTACACTGAATGCTTTGTGGGTTACATTATGAAGTCTCAATTCTATATAATTGGGATACTGATGAAATACATTGCCCATTTGCAACATTGGTAGAATAATGCAACTAGATAGTGTGTAATAACTAATCTCATTTCATTCAGTCACTCCTATTACCAACACAGACTACTGATCCTTTTTGCACAACGCCATGAGGAAACATAAAGAGCAGAGGTGGGAGCAGAGCACACTGGTAAAAGGGAGAATCACATATGGTTGTTTTATAGATGGCAGCATCTGTCTGCTCTGGCATCAGCATAAAGTAACTTATGAAAACTAAGAGAGCTATAAAAGACCAAATCCTTGCTTAAACTGCGTATGAGTCAGAAAAAAGAAAAACTGTACTGACAAAGAGAAAGACTTCCTGTGCAGCTGTGAAGCAGGTGAAACATTAGAAAAACATATTAGTGATACAAAACAAAACCACCCATAAGACACTAATTCATTATATTAGAATATTTCAAGCAAGTATAGTTTTTTCCTGCGATACGGAGGACAAAAGATGACCCATTCTATGAAAGGGCTCTACTGATACTCACACCAACATGACTGACCTTTGAGGAAGTATTTGCAATGATTTTTTTTTTAAATCAGTAATTGTTTACTTATCTGTGGTGCTTTTTCTAGCAGGAAATAATGATGTGCCAACCAAGAAGATGGCATCAACAGCTGTGAGGGCCTGATATAGTGAAATCGCCTCACTGTAAGACACATTTTCAGACATTTGCGGGTAAACGATGCTGGCTCAAAACAATCTGTTAAATGGTAAGATACGCTGACATATCTATGGTTAAAATGACAGCAAAAAAATAGCAATTTCTTTTTTGTCATGGTGGTAGAAATATAATGCAATATACACTCATATTGATGATTGATTGTTCAGTGATTTAAAGCCTTTGGTTTAGAGCCTCTGGTTGTTAGCCTCTGTTTGACATCTTAAAGTTAGCATTATGATTAGTTTTTTGTGTGTTGTTTATATATAATAAAATATAGTTGCATGTCAGTATTGACTCAGTGTTTCTGTATACATGACTGCATACATATGTCTTGTATTAACTAAGATAACTGTGTGTTTGGTTATATGTAGGTCATTTATTATCAGGGTTATCTTAAAAGCTGAAACATATTATAGATGTCCAGGTCTAGAAATACACGGTGTATCACCCATTAATAAAGATAGAATTAAGGTCTTTTTTATGGACTTTTAAGGGAATAGTTAGTGGATAAATGAATGTATTGAAATTCATTTTTTCAAGATTTGTTTTATGGTTTAATGGATTGTTAGGGGGTAAAAATCCTGTTAAAATGGACCGAAAATATTAAAAGCATCCCTTAAAAGGCCTTCATTTCTTAATTTAGGACCAAATTGTGTGTTTGTAGTGTGTTCTAATTAATGAAAGTCAGTTTTGAAAAGCTGGTTGTAAATTTAGACAACATGGTGGAACTCAGTGATATTGGCTCTCAATGGTAAGAGTAATGTTATAACCACTTCTGTGATCATCACATCTTTAAACAGTTGGGGTACCTTGGAGCGTATTTCACAAATGTCTTCATTTCCAAATCATTCCTACAGAAAAGTTGCCCAACTTCAACCTAAGTAAGTCTTAGTCTTAGTTTAGCTAATTAATATTAATGTACTCACATGTATTGTGTACAAGTTCATATAAATCATTATGCATCTATAATTTTAAAGCTGTTTTCTTAACTGTGCTGTACTGTTGGCCGACAATCGTAAACCAAAATATTGGACAAATAGAAAGTTTGACCTTTTGATGTCACTAGAGAAAAAAAGTTAATAGATCACCAAAATGACTACAATTCCTCCTAATGAGAACATGAATATCTGCATGAAATTTAATAGTAATCTGCTCAATAATTGTCAAGAAAGTTTACCCAAAACCATAAATGTGAACCTGATGGTGGCGCTAAAGGAAAAGTTAGGAAATCACCTAAAGGATTAAGGATTTAGGATTTCTGAGAAACATGAATCATTCATGTTCAATGTGGCTCCAGACAGAAACCTAACACAGCTGCAGTAGTGTGTAGCAAAATGTTTATCTGATCACCTTCCCCTGATTCCTGTGTCCTGTGCTGAGCTGGCTAGCATTACAGTATGTTCCCTCTGTAAAGGAATGTTAAGAACATTGCTGATGACTGCTGGACAGCAGCAGAGTCATTTCCTAAAAGTGACAAGTGTTAAAGTTCTTGTATTGTTTTAGCAGGATGCTCACACTGCAGTCATGTCAGTGAGGCACCAGAGGTTCGGGCTTTTAAGGGAATCATTGAGAGCTATTTTAAAGGGCAATGAAGACTTGATACCATTGCGTATTGTGATTGAAAACAAGGCTCAGGTTTATGACAATGTAATATGACATATCACAATGAAATTTTGAGGACAATGTAAAATAGTCACACAGTAGGGGCTGCCCGACTGACTCTGTCTCTACAATCAGTCAAATGAAGTTTATTGCAAACACAATGTCAGAAACTTTCTTCTGAGTCACCTGCCCAGGGCTGGTATACCCAGAAAATTTCACCTTTTAACAATGAGCGTACATTTTTCACACAGAGTCACCCTTGCCAGTGAAGTGCAACAGAATGCAATAAAATAGAGAAAATACAGTGTCACTCACTGACAAAGATGTTGGCTGAACTTGACTCGTTTTGTCTTCCGTAGACTGATCTGACCAACATTTTGGCACTCGCTAAGTGCTATTTTTTGGACCCTGTATGCATCAACGCATACACATGTGCACCCATACAAGCAGACACGCAAGGTGTGTTGCGTTTGTGTTCTTATCTCTTCTATAAGCGGTCATTAAAATCTAATCTGTGCCATATTTTAAAATCTGGACAAAAACAAATGGATATTTCTCTACATTAGCAGCAATTTTACAGCCATGGAGCAGAGAGACAGTCCTACAGCCAGTCACCATTTAAAACCTCTAAAATAAGGACTCCCTTACTCTTATGAACTATACAGGGGCAACAGTTTGAAACAATGTAGAAAGGCCATTTCACATAGAGTTAAGACTTAAAAATAGAACTGCATAACATGTGGAAAGCCTGTAAAGCTGTTGCAGTACTGACTGACTACTAAACTACAACATGCCCATATGTTTGTGTGCTGATGTCACTACTGTAGTTTCCTGTACTTTCATGTATTGCACCCTGCAAATCAGATAATATCATACATTCTCAAATGGGAAAAATCTTTTGTTTTAAAATTCAAGTTGCTACTGAAAATATCACCAATCTACATTGTGTCTCAGAGTTTCCTCTGTATAATTAGCTTCAGTCTAAATTATTAGCCTTTCAACATTTTTAAATGCTTCACAGTCCAATTGAATGCAAATTGCGCCCTCAGTCTATTTTACAAACTGGAATTGACTCAGAGTCTGAATTCAGTTGATACACAAAAAGGGAAAAAGGATGATTTATCATCCAACTAGGTCTATCAACAGCATAGAATACACATACATATTAAGAGAAATTCATATATTAGTTTAGTATATATAATATACAAACAGTATACATAGTCTCTGTGACAGTGGTGGACAGGATGAAGGGAGGAATATAGGCATGAACCTTTAGTCTCTATCGGGTTCCCAGTGTGTGTATGAATGTGTGTGTGTGTGGGGGTGTGTGTGTGAGTGTAACACCCCTTTCACACCGTACTAACAACCTGTGTTTGCCGTTCTGTGTATCTGGGTCAACATGGTCCTCCACTCAGCTCTGCTGCCTGGGTTGAAAGTGGGTCTGACGCTGCTCAGCTTTGGTACGACTGGGTAAACACAGGTAACTAACGGTAGTTATGGGATAGTGTAGTATATATGGGATAGTACAATTACTAAATAACCAAAAGAAATGATCCCATGGTGTCAGTTTTGCTGAATTGTTGGTGTAAACACAACATTGCACTCCTGATGATGTTATGATACAACCCTGTGTAACAGCTGGGTACAGAACTACAGCTGCAAACCAGGATCTTGTGTGAAACAGTGCCAAACGTGTGTCTAATAATAATAATCGGATATGTGAACGGTCAAACACAGGTTGAACCTGAGTCCTGTGACCAATACAGGGTGCGGAGAGCCGTACAGGATGTGGGTGTGCGTGTACATCTTTGTGTGCTCAGGGGAAGACTGATGAGAAACGGAACACTTGTGCTCCTGAAAAAGATAAAGGAGAGACAATCTGTTTATAGGCGCGGCTACACAGAAGAGGTGGCATGTAGAAGCTTTGAAGGTGACTCCACCCACCGTGCTGTGTCACATTGTTCGGCTGTACTGTATGCCAGTCTTGGAGGCGATGTTGGACCAGGGAAGCAGGGAGCGCAGCAGGGACTGGGCCTGCCGGTACAGCCTCTGTGGGATGGAGCAGGGGCTCAAGCTGGCCAGGGTTGAACCGATGTGCTGGATATAGTCAGTGGGACAATGCGTTAAGGAAACATGACCACACCACATTTCTACCCACCTACCTGTCCTAACCCTAACCCATGTTCCTTCTACAACAAAAGGATATAATATCGTCCAAGGTGGATGGCCCCCATTGATGTAGAGCACATAGGTGAATCCATCTTTGAGGACCCCTCGTATGGAGTAGTAGTAGGGCAGGTAGTGGTGCTGTCTGAAGTCCCTGTTCTCATAGAAGTGGATGGCAGTGTTGTTAGTGGTGAGGACGTGCAGGTAAATGGCCTTACAGTGGTCCTGGGCTGTCGTAGAGATGTGCTCCTTCAGACTGTCCAGCAGTAAGGAGCCTGAGTGGTCGCATGGATTGAGATAGTTAGGAAGAGTTTACCATGTTTACCAAGTTTTGGATAAATATCAAGTCAGTGAAGAGAAGAAAATGTAATGTGTGTGAGAGCTCCTGAGAGATGGGAACCTACCTATGCCATGTTTTCTGAACTCTTTGACCACTCCCAAGCTGAGGATGTAGGCTACCTGTGTGTCCACAGGAAAACTGGAGGCCAGGATGTCTCCATCCTAACACACACACACACACACACACACACACACATAGACATAGACAGACAGCAAATTAAGGATTAAGGCCCATTTTCAATAAACATACAATACATTATTTTCCCATCCACAACACAATTTGAAAAACATCACTTAAATGGATCTTTCAGCTGTGTAATTTGGTTCCACTCTGAACATGTTCAGTGCACTCCTTCAGGGATCAGCTTGTTACACAGTCCTCATGCATAGGCAAATTATCTACTTAGGAGGCAGCTTCCAAAATGCAAATCTCATTATAAAGGCAAATACATTTCAACAGCAGATGCTCCATCCACTGAGAGATCATCTTATAAAAACTATAAACTTAAGTGAGAGGAGGGGATCTCTGATAGCAGTCCAGTGGAATAACAGTACATCTGCCAAATATCCTCTTGAGACACTAATTATGCTATACAAGCACCTCACACTGACTGTTGTTATCGTAAGCTGATATAAAGGAAAAATGAGTTCTTTCAAGATTTCCTCTGCCATCTTGATGTTCATCTTATTTCTTAGTGTAATGACAGAGGCTTACTCAGTCAAGGGCATCTGGTTCGTCTAATTAGCGGACTAAAAACAGAATGTACGATGTCAATGTTCCACTTATGAAATGTAAGTGAGAGTGGATGAACTACACTAAACTCAGTGACACCAAGAAGAACACAGAATACAGTTTATACAGGCAGGGCTGAACATTTTACCTCTTTGTGTACTTTGGTCCGGCCTTTGATCTCGGCCACAATCATTCCCACGATGCCCCCCCTGAAGGTGGCAGCGAGGGAGAAGAACTTTTTGTTGGAGGTGATGTCCTGATACCATGAGTCTGGGTACCTGGTGTCAAAGGGTCGAGACAAATTAGCACCAAAATACACCAAACACATTTAAACAGTGGATTGAGATGTCCTACGATGCTTAAAACCGATTCTTACTCGATTGGGAACCAATCACCACAGAGCAGTTTGACACTCTCTATGTCATCGTGACAGAGGAACCGGAGCTGGACTTCACTGAGAGCTGTGGGAGGCACCACGTCACTCATTCACACCTGTAGGGACCAACACAACAACCAACTATTAATAGTGAGCTGCAATGCTGATAATTCTGTTTGGTAGTTCTGGGTATCATATCAAAAATGACCATACCAGTACCAAACCAAGTACCCTGAAAATGATACTGATAACAACTGAGTACTTCATTCAATACCCTTTCCTCATTGTGTGCACTTGCTTTTATTCAGTGTAACAGGCATGTAGTGTAAACACACTTTAGAGCGTTTAGGTGACATCTTGGCTGCTGAACTGCTAGGCATGCTAATTCAAATTTACCACAACTTCACAACCACAGATGGGGCAGTGGGACAATCACATGTCACATTAAATTGAAGAATGCTTGTGTTGATTGGCTGTGAGCAGATCCATACAAATAGTCATCAATTGTAGGTATCGTTTGACAGGAGACGTTTTGATATTACTTGGTATTAGGGTCGGGTATTGTCAATGATTTCCTGAATCGATTCAATTCCGATTCACAGGGTCCCGATCCGATCCGATTCAATTCGATTCAATTCAATTTTATGTTCCCAGAGTTTCTGTTTTGTAAGTCAGACAATATTTTTAAAACGCAATCATGTGTGGACACCAAATTCTTGAAGAGTAAAGTTAAATCATGAGCCTGATCCAACACTGGGATCTAGCATGATAGCATCTATGTGTATTTACCCTTAAGACCAGTGGCATTTTAAATCATGTCACTTTGAATTATGTTGTCATCATGTAACCAATGATTTTCAAAAAATGCACATAAAGATTATGGATAAGCATGTCAATTCAAATACAAGACAAAGTTGTTAACTCTCAAATAATAATTATTATTTTAAATTTCATGCTTCCATCTATTCTCTCTGAAAAAATCCATTCACAGAATTTTGAATCGATTTTTAAATAGAAAATCGATATTAATTGATAGATCTATTTTTTGGACACACCCCTACTTGGTATCAATATATTTCGGTCGATACCTTAAAGGTAGAGAGTAACGATACCCAGCAATTCTGTTTGGGACTATTTTCATTATCAATCAATCTTCAGCTTTTTTTAAAAAATTGAATAAATTGAATTTTGACTAGTAAAACTTCAGAAACACCATATGTTTCACCAATGTGATATCTTCAAATATCTTCTTTATTCCAACCAACTCTCCAAAACACAAAGAGAACAGTTGACAATTGACTGTACTAGCATGTATAACAAGGAAAAGCAGCCTCTTCTCAGTTCTCAACATACTGGCCCTACATAATAGTTTTTTGTTTGTTGTCATTACTGCTGCTGGCAAATGCTCGCTCTGCTGTTGCACAATGATGAGAATAGAGTCTAGAGGATGCTCAGTGTCAGGCTCAAACACAGAGATTACATTGTACGCAACAAATCTGAGTCTTTTACTATATCATTTTACAACTATTGTTTTTATTGTTTATTATTTATTTGTTCATTGCTCTTTATTCTTTTTTTAAATTGGCGCTCTCCTATTTTTATTGTCCACTTTGTTGCTGCAATAATGTCAATTTCTCCATTGTGGGATCTTAAATATCATACAGACATTTAACCCAGGGTTTTTTAGAAGTGCAGTGTGAATCCTACAGCCATGGGCTTAGACGAACTCTGGGTTAAGCGTGTGTGCGTGTTTGAATGAGACTGTGTGTGTGTGTCTCAGTGAAAAGGGGTTGAGTTATCCTAGGATCATCTCTCAGCTGTGGGATAGGAATATGCAGTGTGAAAAGCCCTTATATAGCCATCCTTTCAACAGACATTAAGTCAAACACGAATGATAAGTCACAATTCCTTCTTCCTTTTACAAATAAAAATACATTTTTAATAAATGATTTACTTATCCATCCCACACTGTGACACATCAAAGGAAATAGTGTGTTAAAACACATGTCTCATTCTCTGCCAAAGGGGATTTCCACTTTCACACTTACGTTCTCTTTCTAACATTATTTTTTTTGGAATTCAATGAGTGTCGGTATGTTGGTGTTAGTACTAATAATTCGCATCTCATAACCTCGAATGACTGCTCAAAAACTATGTAATGTTTACAAGAACAAAACGATTCATTAAATGATCCCTCTTCTAAAGGGGACGTTGACAGAAACGTAACATACTTTTCATATATTTAAACTTGCCATTCAATTCTAAAGCTTACGGTGTGGCTGGTCACATAAATCCGGAAGAAAACGCAGTGAATAATAAAGTAGGTTGTTATAAGCCAGGTATTACAGCTGCCTGTTAATTAGCACACAGGCTAAAAGCGGCTAACGCTCTGTTGCTACGTTAACGTACCTTGTTTCAACACTCGCACCGGAGGAAAGTCGAGGAGAATTATATTCCTTAGGTATGAATCTTCACAGTCACAACTCCGGACACAACATGATAAAGCACAAGCTTATTCCCAACTCTCAAGGCCGTTTCATTACTATGTCATACAGCTAAGCTATGCTAGCCAGAGCGCTCTCTCTTGCTGCTTTGATAACAGCTGGATGTTTTCTTCCTGTTTGTGGAACGCTACCATGAACGCTACGCAATGACGTCACAGTTGAAGTGTGGCCTTCCTGTGATTGGCCGGTCAAACATTTTAGTGTTTTACTGCCACCTACCGGGATAAAGTGTAAACTACAGATTAGAGAGTACTCACTTATACTGCCGTCTAAAAACTATCATTATTGTTTAGCTAGCGCTCACTGATTCCACCCATATATTTATTTATATATGTTTTATAAAAGAAAAGCACAAGCTCTGAAGTGTCAGTATTCTTTATGCTTCTCACCCAGCCTAGTATTAAAGTCTGTTTTTAATTGTTTTTGCAGTTTCCAAGGTTAATGAAGAACTTTCATGTTGACTTATTCTTACTTTGGCAATGTTCATTTTTATATAATTTTGTCTGAACAAAAAATAACTTTGCCTTTAAATGGTTTCAATAAGATAATAAAAGATAAGATGTATAACACAAGTAAGATAAGATAAGACACATTGAGTGTCATAGGGTTACATTAGAAGCCTGGGCATTTTATTTTGTGAAATTATTATTTGGGCCTTATGGAGGTAGTTTTTCAGCCTTTAAAATGGCATTTGACATAAACCAAAGCAGCATAATTAATGGACTTAATGATAATGAATTCTAACTCCTTCAATGAAATATACAAATCACAAAATGATACACATCTGCAGAAAATATATGGTATGAAAAGAAAAAAGATTCAGTGGATGAATGATGGTTGTCTGAATGGGAATCTGAGACATAGAGTGAGATTCTTAAAGAAAGAGGCATGGGCACATAGTACGTTATACATTTGTGCAATATGCTACACCACCTAGAGTTTCTCTCACTGTGCTCACTTCTATTTCCATCACATAGTGACTTCACGCACATAAAAACGGAAAATAAACACTTCCTTAATACTTTTTCATTACTGATGGAGAGCAATCGATCATTAAAACAGTAAATCAATATCAGTATGAAAAGTATCTGCCTTTCTTTTACACTAAATGAATCAATCTAGAAACATCTTAACAGATTCAGTACAGAACATTGTGTCACAGAATTATTTTAACTAGTGTATGTCCTTTTGGATAAGACATTTTGAATCATATTCACTGACCTGAGCTCCTTTAATCATTCAGAAAATACATGTGAATGTCTTGATTGTGTAAAGTTGACCATCAAGCCTTTGTTAACGTCATGGAAGCACATGTTGTTTTCTCCCATCACACATGACCGTAAATGAACTTATGTCTTTATCATGTTTTCATGCCATCTGTTGCCTTCTCATCGTCACTGCCAACACTGCAATTAAAAATAGCATCTGTTGATCACCCACATACTCTACTTCAAGAGGTAACCACTAGAAAGAGTTAACTGATCTTAAAAAATTGTGATTGCACTACAAATTGTATAATTTATTTCTCATAAATAGTAGGGTATTAGTATTATAGTATTACATTAATATATAATATATTATACAAATATATTTCAAACCAAGTCCTCTGCAAGATACACTTCCAGATACATCATGATAGTAAGCAGTGTAAACATCACACATTATCACTGTCACCTTATTAATCATTACCCGACTTTAAATTCATAAACACGTATGTGGTTATTGATTCAGTGTGTATATTGGCACAGTGAAGCTTGCCCACAATGACTATGCTAACATGCTGATATTTAGAAGTTGTAATGTTTACCATATTCACCATCTTGGTTTAGCGTGTTAGCCTGCTGACTTTGCTAATTAGGTATTTGGTCATAATCCAAAGTTGTACTTAATAATTCAAAATCTGGCATTAAATGAAAAGTTAGAGATCACGCACATGTTTGTATCAAATTTGAAGAAAAAATAGTTGAGATATTTCCCTCAAAGTCACAAATGTGAACCTCATGGTGGCACTAGATTAAAAAAAAAAAAGAAGTGAGGGGATCACCAAAAGTCATTAGGATTTATCATCAGGGGATCATGAATGTTCGTGCAAAATTTAATAAAAACACATCCAATAATATTTCAGCTTGGATCAAAGCAGGGACCCACCTACCACCTACCACCTGTACCACATACACAGCACCCCTCCTCTAATCCAGTCACATGCACCTGCAGGTAAATAAAAACTTCACAAGAGACGCTATCAGTTCTGCTCAAAAGCTGTAGTGGGGACTCCTGGGATTCACACAAGCAAGTCTCTGTGCTCCTTCTCCTTCCCAACACAGACTTACAGAAGCAGGTAGCTATGCACGTCTCACTCTCTTTTTACTGCAAAAACACTAGACCCAAGCTGAGCAGAACAAAGCTTACACTGTGAGTGAAGATAAGAGTTTTTGTTACAGTTAATATGGATGAAATATTCAGGACAGCAGTGCTACAAGCCAGCTTGTTGTTGCTGAGAATTCCAGCTCTTGCAGGCTTTGTAACACTATTCACAGTAGTTGTAATCCAGCATGACCGGGTCTGCTTTTATTGTCATGCCATGTTTCTTTGAAGGCAAATACTATATATGTAGCAGTAATGCAAGATTTCTTTTTTTCTGGCTGACAAAATGGAACACATAACAACAGCGTGTGTGTGAGTAAACTACAACTTTTGCTCTTAATTTCCATATTTTATAACCTTTGCCCAAGAGTCACTTTCTCACCAGCTCTAGGACAGTGTAACTAGGGTAACATGATAACATAATGTCCTACTGGAGGATTATGTTATCATTCATCTGTAGAGAGCATCACATCAAACAGTACATTCTTATAAGACTTATAATCAGATTAACTGCCATGAATATGGGTTGTTTTCATGTGTTCAGAGGTGCAGGTGTTATGACCTTCTCTCACTCCCACAGTAAGACCTGTTAGGGTCATGTGACACATAACTGTAGATTCAACTGTTATTTCTGTTATAATGTTAATATGTCACAATCAAGATTTTGGATTATAAACATAATGTGCCATAATAACTATGATGCCTGATCAACACCCCTTATGTATAAAAAATATATATTTAGTCTACTTTAGACTCTTTATTTTGTTTTTTTATCGTATGTCTTTGGCCCAGGATGCGTTTGGTGTGTACTTTGGGTCTCGTTTTGGCCCTACTGCATGTCTCTACCTCTCTGCTGCTCGGAGCCTTCAACATCAAGTCTTTTGGGGACACGAAATCCTCCAACAAGACTCTGATGAACATCATCAGCACGGTCTGAAATGCCACTGTTTTACACTTTACAACTTTCCCTCTTTATTTACATTTCATCACCCATTTACAAATAAGAACATAGTATGTTTTGAAGGCTGCTAATTTGAATACCACAAGGTTTAATTTGCATTGTTCAATATGTTTGTCATTAACATGCAAAATCACACAACATTTTGTTTGGCCTTCCCTTCTATTGTAATGTGTAAGCAGCACAATAGAAATATAGCTATACCATTGAATTGAGTTAGAATACTGTCTTGTTTAGAGGGATTTGGAAATTACAGGGCTTCTCCACAAATGTAATCTGAGTTTGCCCAATGACCCTGATGACATCGCTGTGACATCCGCAGGGTTATTTTTACAGACTCTATCAAGCTCCTTCAGAGCCATAGAAAACATTATAAAGCTGAGTTGTACTCCTCATAATCACCACTGGCCTTCATTAGTAAAACTGGCGGAGTGCCCCTTTACGCCCCAAAAACGGTAATATGCTAATAATATTTTGACTATGCAGTTATACTGGAAAACAGCATCCACATAACTATACTTTAACAAACTTCACTACAAAGTGCCAAGTATATAAAAAGTACATTTATGCCTTTTGAATGTGATTTTTTGTGTTATTGAATCCATTGTAGATTGTCCACCGCTATGACATCATTCTGATCCAGGAGGTCAGAGACAGTGACCTCTCAGCAACCAAAAGACTCATGGAGCATGTCAACGAGTTAGGATGACATATATATATATATACACATATACTGACATAATTAATGTTTGTAGATACGTGGAAAGCTCATAAAGTCACATTATCATATAAGGTAAATACAGTGATGCTCTATCTATGTGTGTGTGTGTGTGTGTGTGTGTGTGTGTGTGTGTGTGTGTTTTCCCAGCGGTTCTTCCAAGAACAAGTACAATCACATCGTCAGTGAGCCTCTGGGTCGCAGCACCTACAAGGAGAGATATCTCTTCCTCTACAGGTACACAAATAAGTTAGGAGAAACCCACTGTTCATGAAGAGTGAAGTTTTGATTTAATTGAGTTCTGCCCAGTGTCTTTTTATCTGACTTTCTTATGAGCAAGAGCAGGAAACCAAACCAACTAAAGGTTCAGATTTATGGAGGTCACATGCGATGACACAAAATGTAATGTTATATTTGGTCAGCATTTTGTATCACCAAATTGCATTATTAGATGGAAAACATGCAGTATATTGTATACTTTTTGTGTCAAAAATAGTACTTTATTTTACTAATACTACGTTTGAATCATAAAATGCACAAAATGCATTGTGTTTAGGGTTTACTAGTATTAAAGCAATGTTAATTATAACTTTTAAATAAATAAAAAAATTCATACCTACAGTGGCCCTCTAGTGGTCACATGAGGGCATTGGACTAATATACTTCCATTCATTGAAAGTGATACAAATGACTTTTAGAAAGTGGACAAGTAATTATGTGGATGGCTGAGTCTGAGATATGGACCTCACTCACTTAAAAAACCTCTTCAAAAGTAAAGCTTTATAGGGAATAAGCATGCAGCAAGAATTACAGTAACTTCATCCTAAAGAGCAACTCCTTACTTTTAAAAGAAAACGAGCACAACAACACAGTAAAGAGTATTTTCTCTCTCCAGGGAGCAGGAAGTGTCTGTGGCTAAAAACTACACCTATGATGATGGCTCTGAGTCCTCTGGAACTGACACCTTCAACAGAGAGCCCTTTGTTGTCATGTTCTCCTCCAAAAAAACTGGTAGGCTATGGAAGAGTTTGAATGACAATAAAAATGACAATATTAAGATTTATGTCATAGTACTGTTAAAGCTCTCCCTCCAACTTACATAAGGTTGTTACACATTGGTTCAACTTGACTCTCCTTCAGACATCCCTCTCTTCATCTCTCCCTCTTGTTTTATAGTTGTGAAGAACTTTGTTCTGATCCCCCAACACACCTCTCCAAGCGCTGCTGTGGGGGAATTGAAAGAGCTCTATAAAGTGGTGCTTGATGTCCGCAACCGCTGGAAAACCAATGTGAATACACTTCCACACACACACACACACACACACACACACACACACACACACACACACACACACAAATATTCAGCTATGGTTCAGTGGAGCAAAAGGTGGAGCACAAAGGATAATTAATTTGTCTGAGTTTGAGATGGGGGTTGACAGTGATTGAACCTTCACGCTCTCCCTGCAGGACATTGTACTGCTGGGCGACTTCAACGCAGGCTGCAGTTATGTTTCAGGCTCTGACTGGCATCAAATCCCCATCTACACTGACAAGAGTTTCCACTGGCTGATCCCTGATGACGCCGACACCACAGTGTCACACACTAACTGCCCTTACGACAGGTACACAAACACACACTGAAGTATTGTGCACATTTCCATGTCCATTATGGAAGTTTGAGTATATACACTAAGATATACAACATTACAAGAAAATCACCAAAAGTACCCTTCTTCCTGTGTATGCAGGATTGTGGTGACCACTGACATGATGAGGGGAGTGAAACCTGGCAGTGCTAAGGTCTACAACTACATGACGGACTTGAAGCTCAGCCACCCTCTGGTAATCGTTATCTACCATACAATTCATTTTAACTGCAAGGTACAACATCTTATTTTTGCTTGACCACCAGTATTTGATGTTGCCACCTTGCAGCAGTGATGTAGAGGGGTACTCAGGGTGTGGTAAGTGCACCCTGACAGCACTGTTGGGTGTGATTACAAGTGCATCAAACTGAACAAAACAGCATCTTAGAAATGTTGCTTTTCAGCTTGGTGTGAAGTTACTCTTCAGGAGCCATACCAATGGTCATTCATGATTTTTAAAACATATTTAAGCAAGCAAAATTCACAAGTTAAGTCTTCTATTTAGAAAAAGGTATGCTTTGGTAAATGAACAACAATGATGTGATAGTTTTCCATGATTTGTAGTTAGTAGGCAATGGGCTAAGCAAAACCACCAGTATACTTTATACAGTCCTGTAGTGATGTTGGAGCAAATATTCTGTTGATCTGTTAAGGTTTTATAATGCATGATTAAAACATAGGCTATTGTACAAGGAAAATACCTATTATTAACTATGCCTGAAAGAAACAATGTTTTTTCTCTCTCTCTCAGGCACTGGCTGTCAGTGACCATTACCCTGTGGATGTGACAATGATTACGGTGTGAATTATAAGACCAAAATAAAACATCTGCCAAATTATATCATGTGCATTGTTTAAATTTAAACATAAAAAACAGTAAGGAACAAGGACTCATGATCTATACAGCTGGGTGTTACAACTACAAGGGAAGTTCAGGGGTAATTTAACTGCCACAACTATATAAGCTGCCTGCCCATTTAGGTTAAAAAATGTAAATGTAATACTCATGCCATTAGGAATGTCGGCAAGGTTATAAAATTCCTCCTGAACATGTGTAGCAATAGTCATCCATCCAATATCTGTTGTTATTTCACGAAAAACATAAATATCAACCCCATGGTGGCGCTAGAGGAAAAGTCAAAAGATCACCAAACGCTGTAAGTTTCATCCACTGAGTGCCATTCAGGTCTGCACAACATTTCAACACAATCTATCTGAAATTTGTTGAGATATTTCAGCCTGGAGTGACACTGCCATCCCTACAGCCAAACTACAAGCTGAAAATCATCAACCTCTGACAGCGGACTCTGGGACAATGTTTCTAAAGGGACACTTGATACTAGTAGAGTAGCAGTTATGCAGTTATTTCTCAGTGAGACCCAGAGGATGAGAATATTTTAATACACCTAACATACTAGCAAAAAGTAAAAAAGTAAAACTTAAATTCACACCAATAAATCCACTGACCAATTGAATGCACCCATTTATTTTATTTTAGAAACAGTCAAAAAAAGTGAATATACACAAATCTGTTAAGATGACAAAAGGCTTTGCTCACAATGGGCTGTTCAAATGCACTGAGCGTACTTTCATTATTTGTTATGGCTTTTTAAGGTACAGTAAGGCTAGGCACTTTAATAGTGAGGCTTTGTTGTCTCTGTCACTGACCAAAATATGGCTGTCCAATCAAATGTAGAAGCCATATGAGGGCATGGCACACCTGTCACCTGTACGAATTTTCTCACATGTTGAGGTGGTGTGTGTGGGGCTGCAGTAAGAGTGATACTTGGCATTTAAAGAGTGTGGGGAGTGTCTTTTTTTTTTGTTTAATACCATACTATGTTATGATGACTAGCGCTACACCGCAACACATATTGCTACTGGGGAGGATTCTGATGTTTATACTAAATCTTTTAGAATAATATCAACGTGCATATTTTAAGCCTATGCCAATTTAATTTCAAATCATTTACTTCTCTATAACACTAAATACTGATGACTTCATTGGCAAATAAGAAAAATATTATAGCTTGGGGGAAAAAACACAGCCAAGAACAAAACATCCAAAATCCCACTAGCTGAGGAATTAGCTTATGTTAACTAGCCATAGCTGCATTTTGAGTGATAAATCTGCCTGCCATCATAAACTGCATTATTTACTTTGTGAGAACTGAAAGCCTGAGAAACGAGGACAGCAACAAGGTGAACATTCTACTGAAATTATTTATTCTTCTCAAAATAAGAGAAAAGTTTGAACATTTCTTGGTGTTACTTTTCAACTTAAGTTCCTGGAAAGTGAGATCGAAAAATATTTTTTGTCATTGAATCATTGCTGTTGATCTTGGATGTGTTCTCCCCAAGCTAGTTTCGTCACATAGGGTTATTAAAAATGATGGCAGGTGTGTTTTCAACTATTCACAAAGTCTGACATGTGTAGGTCATTTTATATGTTTGTCTGTCTTCTCTAGCCCTTTCTCTTTTTAAGCATCTCCAGATATACACGAAGCGATTTCTGAATGGAGTCTTTGGTGATGAAGCTGACAAAGTTTTGGATGTCAGCCTCTCTGTTGGACGTTAGCTTGTCGATGGTTGGCTTCCTCATCATGGACTTGGTGATCTGTCTGGCGTGGTCTGTGAAAGTGAACAGATGAACAGTTACCTAACCAATTCCAACAGTGGAGTCCAGGCACCTCCAGTGGCCTCAATAACTCCCGATACACTTCAGGCAATTTAGAGTATCTTGGATATATACCTGGAATGGCCAGCCACTTGGTCATGGTTTGTGTGGCTGTGGTCAAGACCTGGTCTTCTGGTACCAGTTTGTCTACCAGGCCTATCTTCAGGGCCTCTGAAGAGTTGTAGAGCAATCCAAGCTCCAGGGCCATCTCTGTGGTCCTGTGACCCACTGTATTAACCATGGTGTCCTTAAACCTGCAGACAGTGCAAGTGTTCAATCCAGTGACACAACAGGTGAAATGGTAACTTATACTATCATCATGTACTTCACAGCCACAACTGTCATGGGGGTTGACATTCTCTTAGTTCCTTACCAAAAAGGTGCCACGATGCCAAGCTGCGTCTCATTAAGGCCGATGCTGTAACGCGGGTTGTCCGCCATTATCCTGTAGTCACATGTCAGAGACATCAGACATCCACCAGCAGGACTGGAACCCTGTGAAGGAAGCAACAAGAGATCAAGTCTCTTCTTTGTTCTAATCAAAATGTTGGTGCTACAGATGGAAATGTAAAATCTTGCTTCATACGTACGTTGATTGCAGCTATAGTGATCATGTTGGAGCTGTAGAGTTTCAGCCACATCTCTTGAACAGCTCTCCAGAATTCTCCACAGCTCTCAGGACTCTTCCCGTACATCTCCATGATGTCCAGCCCGGCTGAGAACACCTTGGGTTGGCTCTGATCACAAACACATACAAATGTATTTAAAAATGTTTCATAGACTCTGGCAGTAACCACAAACAATGAGGTTTTACTGTACCGAGGTGATGATGAGGCCTCGGCAGCTCTTATCCATCTCCAGCTTCTCCAAGTTAATGCACAACTCTGTGAGGAAATCTAAACTCATGCTGTTGACCGGTGGACTCTGCAGGCGCATCACTGCGACACCTACAGAGAGACAGAAAAGCTGATCATTTACCTGAATTCACTGAAAAAAAGTGATACTTCAAAACCCAAACATAGTTAATTTATAATCATTTTAGGCCAATGACAGTTTTCAAATTGAAGAGACTGTCGTTCCTTCATGGTATAACCAAAACTCCTCTATATTGACCTGATGTCTTCATAGATGTAGTATAATGTCCCTTTCTGCAGCAATAGGTCCATCAGTAAGAGCAAGTATCATGTCAGATGTTCCACTTTGCCTTTTTACCTGAAGGATATTAAACTCCCATGAATAAAACTCAATATTTTTTCCAGAATCACATTAAAAATTATGCTGCCTTCTTTTCATAGTTAGACTTTTTACTTCATACAATATGAGGAAGTTTATGGATGGTAGTTTGACATTGATCAGGAAGAATCATGATGAGTATAACATGTTGTTGGAGTTAGGGCTGTGAAAATGAACATTTTACAATTTACTATGTGCTGCTGTAGTAGGCTACAAATAAATCCCCCCTCCTCAGTGTTTTTTTTAACCTCCCTTTGTTTGTTTGTGCTAGCTACAACTAGTTTTAAAGTACACATTAAAACTTATAACCGTCATGTGTACTTACCTGCACTCTGGTCAAAATCCACCTTTATTTTGGGTGAGGTGGAGTTGTTCCTCCTCTGAGTGACACACACTCTGCCATGACTGCTGCAGGGGGACAGCTGGGAAAGAAGAGCTGCATACACAGACACACACACAGTTTCTATTAGTGTCTTTGAAAAATTAGTACATATCGCCTTTCAAGATTTTTAACTAAAATGTTATCTTTTTACAACTCTTAATTAGCTACTGCAGCGCAATTTTCAATTTCAGCCACTAGGAGGAGCTCTAAGTTTTTGTAAACCACCTCCACTTTGTTGAAGTGGAACCTGATGCACAAGTGAATCCTGCACCAGGTAGTTTGGCTCAGTAATAAATTAAGTAAGCATTTCTCATCCTTTGATAACATTAAAAGTAAAGTTAGATTTGTTATCAGTTTCCTGGCTCATTAAAAAAAAAACCCTAGAGAATAAGTGAGAGAGAGCATGTGAGAGAGGAGGGGAGTTAATGAAGAGAGGGAGCAGCAGTAGCGAGAACAAAGCAGTGAATCAGAGAAATAAAATGTTATTTTTAGACTGATTAAAGCACAAATAAATATGGCCACACCTTTACGCAACCCTGCTGGACGGTACCACATTTCAGGATTTGGTGTGAATGTAGCCTTACATGCAAGATAGTTGTATGAATGGTACTAAAACAATTTACTTTGCTTCACCATATGGATATTACAGTTATTAATCTTACATATCTATACACAGCTCACTTGCTTCCAAAACTAAAGAAAGTCAGCAGTTGGTGGTGCTCATGGTAAATGCAGTTTTCATTCTGGGAAACACTACTACTTTTTCTCCACACATACACTACGAGTAGTTCCTTGTAGTGACTTTAAGTTCAAAATTTCACTCTTATAAGTTGAATGAATTCTGGTATTAAAAGTCAAATGACAGTCAAGTGCGCTGTCAAATGAGTTTGAATCTCATTTGAAATCAAATGAAATCTGTAGCTTATTAACATGAACTGCAAGGTTATGTTCTTATGTCTGGATGTCTTGTGAGTGCATTATCAATGATGTGTGCAGAATTAGCCAGCAGCAGCACACCACTAGGGTTAAAAACGACCCACTGCGACCTTTGTCCCAGTTTCAGTAGAGACAGTTCAGCTAACAGTTAGCCACCGACTAGCCTGCAAATGCTCAGAAACACCGTTGAAACGAAGGTGAATAAACACGTATATAACCAAGTCACCTCTCCGCAATGCACGGTTAATGCACAACCAGACAAACCTGATAAAGCACTCTTATTCCTCACTGCTGCCCTCAATGCCATCTTGTCTCGTCTGATTGTGATGACCGACTACTATTTCCGTGATGGGATGACGTCATCACGGGGGCAGGCCCACTAGTGATGTGTCATAAGCAAAAGATGCGGCTCTGAGAGCCGCTACTTTACTTTTTGAAAATAAAATAAAAATAAATAAATAAAAAGAGAGCCGCTGAATTGTAGTGAATCAGAAGAGCCGGCTCCCAGTTATTTCCTTTCGCTGCTCAGCAGTAGTGACCGGAAGTTCGGCTCTTTTCAGAGAGCTGGCTCTTATGGCTCTGCTCCCAAAGAAGAGCCGGCTCTTTCGACTCCTGAACGGCTCTTTATTTAGGATTTGGGATCTTTTGTAGCCCTAGATTTTACCTTGATTCTTGATTTACAATAATTTTTGTGTGGGACGGCTCATGACTCTTCCAGCAACAACTCTTCTGACCAATCAGTGACCGGTCTGTTGACGTCACATTTAGAATCGGCTCACTCGCTTGGAACCTCAGCAGAGCAGGTACTAAAAAAGTACCAGGTATCAGGTACTATCCCTAGTGGAAACTGAGTCGAGTCGAGCCGAGTCGAGCTGGAACTGTGTAGTGGAAAAGCGCCATATGTCTATGCTGGGGCTGAGCACTGCTAAGTAGTGACGGGAAGTTCGGCTCTTTTCAGAGAGCCGGGTCTTTTGGCTTGGCTCCTAAAGAAGAGCCGGCTCTTTCGACTCCCTAACGGCTCTTAATTTAGGATTTAGGATCTTTTGTAGCCCTTTATTTTACCTTCACTTCGCAAAAACGAAGCAACCATATAATTGCCTAATGTTGTGCAGTTATTCTGTTACAAAACCATTCTTGTTTAATATTTTAATCAAACTTTTTTATTGCACAAATTAACAAAAAACTGCAAACAAATCCACAGAACAGAACCAGAACAAAACAGAACCAGAACCAAAGCAACGCACTCACTCACTGTCCTCACTACTGTTTGCTGTCTGACTCGCAGTGGAGCGTCCCCCTCTCTGTTTTCACATAATGGTATGATGGGGGCCGGCTCTTCTGATTCACTACAAAGCAGCGGCTTTTGCGTATGACACATCACTAGTGGGCCTGCCTCCGTGCTGACGTCATCCCATCGCGGAAATAGTAGTCGATCATCACAATCAGACGAGACAAGATGGCATTGAGAGCAGCTGTGAGGAATAAGAGTGCTTTATCAGGTTTGTCTGTTTGTGCATTAACCGTACATTGCGGAGAGGTGACTTGGTTATATGCGTGTTTATTCACCTTCGTTTCAACAGTGTTTCTGAGCATTTGCTTATTCTGCACCCATAATTCTTCTATGTTTAGTTTTGTTGGCAGTAATGCGCTCACAAGACATCCAGACATAAGAAAATAACATTTGAAATTCATGTTAATAAGCTATAGATTTTTTCAAACTCATTTGACAGCTCACTTGACTGTCATTTGACTTTTAATACCAGAATTCATTTAACTTATAAGAGTGAAATTTTGAACTTAAAGTCACTACAAGGAACTACTCGTAGTGTATGTGTGGAGAAAAAGTAGTAGTGTTTCTCAGAATGAAAACTGCATTTACCATGAGCACCACCAACTGCTGATTTTCTTTAATTTTGGAAGCAAGTGAGCTGTGTATAGATATGTAAGATTAATAACTGTAATATCCATATGGTGAAGCAAAGTAAATTGTTTTAGTACCATTCATACAACTATCTTGCATGTAAGGCTACATTCACACCAAATCCCGAAATGTGGCACCGTCCAGCAGGGTTGCATAGAGGTGTGGCCATATTTATTTGTGCTTTAATCAGTCTAAAAATAACATTTTATTTCTCTGATTCACTGCTTTGTTCTCGCTACTGCTGCTCCCTCTCTCTATTCACCCCCCCCCCTCTCTCACATGCTCTCTCTCTCGCTTATTCTCTAGTCTTTTTTTAAAAAATGAGCCAGGAAACTGATAACAAATCTAACTTTACTTTTAATGTTATCAAAGGAGGATAAATGCTAACTTAATTTATTACTGAGCCAAACTAGCTGGTGCAGGATTCACTTGGGCATCAGGTTCTATTTCAACAACACCTCCTAGTGGTTGAAATTGAAAATTGCGCTCCAGTAACTATTAATGAACCCTTCATGCTAGAGACAAAGCTGAACTCTTGATTAAAGTTTTTCAACTAAAAAAAAAAAAGACCACAGCACACAGGTCAAAGTTTTTTCCCTTACTTTTAAAATGAATTTTCAAATCCTGAATCGTTGTCACATATTAATTACTACTGAAGAAATGACTAGTTGTATTTAAATATAGTTCTCGTCTGATTAAGAGTTGTAAAAAAACATTTTAGTTTAAAATCTTGAAAGTGGATATGTACTATTTTTTTAAAGACCCTAATACAAACTGTGAAACTGTGTGTGTGTGTGTGTGTCTGTGTATGCAGCTCTTCTTTCCCAGCTGTCCCCCTGCAACAGTCATGGCAGAGTATGTGTCACTCAGAGGAGGAACAACTCCACCTCACCTAAAATAAAGGTGGATTTTGACCATAGCGCAGGTAAGTACACATGACGGTTATAAGTTTTAATGTGTACTTTAAAACTTGTTGTAGCCAGCACAAACAAACAAAGGGAGGTTAAAAAAAACACTGAGGAGGGGGGATTTATTTGTAGCCTACCACAGGAGCACATAGTAAATTGTAAAATGTTCATTTTCACAGCCCTAACTCCAACAACATGTTATACTCATCATGATTCTTCCTGATCAATGTCAAACTACCATCCATAAACTTCCTCATATTTTATGAAGTAAAAAGTCTAACTATGAAAAGAAGGCGGCATAATTTTTAATGTGATTCTGGAGAAAATATTGAGTTTCATTCATGGGAGTAAAAAGGCAAAGTAGAACATCTGACATGATACTTGCTCTTACTGATGGACCTATTGCTGCAGAAAGAGACATTATACTACATCTATGAAGACATCAGGTCAATATAGAGGAGTTTTGATTATACCATGAAGGAATGAATTTGAAAACTGTCATTGGCCTAAAATGATTATAAATGAACTATGTTTGGGTTTTGAAATATCACTTCTTTTCATTGAATTCAGGTAAATGATCAGCTTTTCTGTCTCTCTGTAGGTGTCGCAGTGATGCGCCTGCAGAGTCCACCTGTCAACAGCATGAGTTTAGATTTCCTCACAGAGTTTTGTGTTAACTTGGAGAAGCTGGAGATGGATAAGAGCTGCCGAGGCCTCATCATCACCTCGGTACAGTAGAACCTCATTGTTTGTGGTTACTGCCAGAGTCTATGAAACATTTTTAAATACATTTGTATGCGTTTGTGATCAGAGCCAACCCAAGGTGTTCTCAGCCGGGCTGGACATCATGGAGATGTACGGGAAGAGTCCTGAGAGCTGTGAAGAATTCTATAGAGCTGTTCAAGAGATGTGGCTGAAACTCTACAGCTCCAACATGATCACTATAGCTGCAATCAACGTACGTATGAAACAAGATTTTACATTTCCATCTGTAGCACCAACATTTTGATTAGAACAAAGAAGAGATTTGATCTCTTGTTGCTTCCTTCACAGGGTACCTGTCCTGCCGGTGGATGTCTGATGTCTCTGACATGTGACTACAGGATAATGGCGGACAACCCGCGTTACAGCATCGGCCTTAATGAGACGCAGCTTGGCATCGTGGCACCTTTTTGGTAAGGAACTAAGAGAATGTCAACCCCCCATGGCAGTTGTGGCTGTGAAGTACATGATGATAGTATAAGTTACCGTTTCACCTGTTGTGTCACTGGATTGAACACTTGCACTGTCTGCAGGTTTAAGGACACCATGGTTAATACAGTGGGTCACAGGACCACAGAGATGGCCCTGGAGCTTGGACTGCTCTACAACTCTTCAGAGGCCCTGAAGATAGGCCTGGTAGATAAACTGGTACCAGAAGACCAGGTCTTGACCACAGCCACACAAACCATGACCAAGTGGCTGGCCATTCCAGGTATATATCCAAGATAGTGTATCGGGAGTTATTGAGGCCACTGGAGGTGCCTGGACTCCACTGTTGGAATTGGTTAGGTAACTGTTCATCTGTTCACTTTCACAGACCACGCCAGACAGATCACCAAGTCCATGATGAGGAAGCCAACCATTGACAAGCTAACGTCCAACAGAGAGGCTGACATCCAAAACTTTATCAGCTTCATCACCAAAGACTCCATTCAGAAATCGCTTCGTGTATATGTGGAGATGCTTAAAAAGAGAAAGGGCTAGAGGAGACAGGCAAACATATAAAATGACCTACACATGTCAGACTTTGTGAATAGTTGAAAACACACCTGCCATCATTTTTAATAACCCTATGTGACGAAACTAGCTTGGGGAGAACACATCCAAGATCAACAGCAATGATTCAATGACAAAAATAGTTTTCTATCTTACTTTCCAGGAACTTTCCAGTAACATCAAGAAATGTTCAAACTTTTCTCTTATTTTGAGAAGAATAAATCATTTCAGTAGAGGCTTTCAGTTCTCACAAAGTAAATAATGCAGTTTATGATGGTAAGAGGCAGATTAGCTAGTTATGGCTAGTTAGCATAAGCTAACTTCTCAATTAGTGGGATTTTGGATGTTTTGTTCTTGGCTGTGTTTTTTCCCCCAAGCTATAATATTGATCTTTGCCAATGAAGTCATCAGTGATTAGTGTTAAAGAGAAGTAAATTATTTGAAATTAAATTGGCATAGGCTTAAAATATGCACGTTGATATTATTCTAAAAGATTTAGTATAAACATCAGAATCCTCCCCTGGAGCAGCAATATGTGTTGCGGTGTAGCGCTAGTTAGCATAACATAGCATGGTATTAAACAAAAAGAAAAACACTCCCATGACACTATCACTCTTACTACAGCCCCACACACCCCACCTCAACATGTGAGAAAATTCATACAGGTGACCATGCAGCCTTCTACATTTGATTGGACAGCCATGTTTAGGTCAGTGACAGAGACAGCAAAGCCTCACCATTAAAGTGCCTAGCCTTACTGTACCTTAGAAAGCCATAACAACTAATGAAAGTACACTTAGTGCATTTGAACAGCCCATTGTGAGCAAAGCATTTTGTCATTTTAACAGATTTGTGTATATTCACTTTTTCTGACTGTTTCTAAAATAAAATAAATGGGTGCATTCAATTGGTCAGTGGATTTATTGGTATGACTAAATGTGAATTTAAGTTTTACTTTTTTACTTTTTGCTAGTATGTCAGTTGTATTAAAATATTCTCATCCTCTGGGTCTCACTGAGAAATATAGTCTGGCTTTTGACTCAGGTACCCTTAACAGGTTAGGAGCTAACAGAGTCCATAACTGCTGCTCTACTAGTATCACCTGTCCCTTCAGAAACCTTGTCCCAGAGTAGTTGTAACACCCAGCTGTATAGATCATGAGTCCTTGTTCCTTACTGTTTTTTATGTTTAGATTTAAACAATGCACATGATATAATTTGGCAGATGTTTTATTTTGGTCTTATAATTCACACCATAATCATTGTCAGATTCAGCCTGGAGGCTTCTGAGAAGTTTCTTTTTGGCATAGTTAATAATAGGTATTGTCCTTGTACAATATGTTTTAATCATGCATTATAAAACCTTAACAGATCAACAGAATATTTGCTCCAACATCACTACAGGACTGTATAAAGTATACTGGTGGTTTTGCTTAGCCCATTGCCTACTAACTACAAATCATGGAAAACTATCACATCATTGTTGTTCATTTACCAAAGCATACCTTTTTCTAAATAGAAGACTTAATTTGTGAATTTTGCTTGCTTTATATGTTTTAAAAATCATGAATGACCATTGGTATCCTGAAGAGTAACTTCACACCAAGCTGAAAAGATTTCTAAGATGCTGTTTGATGCACTTGTAATCACACCCAACAGTGCTGTCAGGGCACACTTACCACGCCCTGAGTACCCCTCTACATCACTGCTGCAAAGTGACAACATCAAATACTGGTGGTCAAGCAAAAATAAGATATTGTACCTTGCAGTTAAAATGAATTGTATGGTAGATAACGATTACCAGAGGGTGGCTGAGCTTCAAGTCCGTCATGTAGTTGTAGACCTCAGCACTGCCAGGTTCCACTCCCCTCATCATGTCAGTAGTCACCACAATCCTGCACACACAGGAAGAAGGGTGGAATTAATACTTTTGGTGATTTTCTTGTAATGTTATATATCTTTGTGTATATACTCAAACTTCCATAATGGACATGGAAATGTGCACAATACATCAGCGTGTGTTTGTGTACCTGTCGTAAGGGCAGTTAGTGTGTGACACTGTGGTGTCGGCGTCATCAGGGATCAGCCAGTGGAAACTCTTGTCAGTGTAGATGGGGATTTGATGCCAGTCAGAGCCTGAAACATAACTACAGCCTGCGTTGAAGTCGCCCAGCAGTACAATGTCCTGCAGGGAGAGCGTGAAGGTTCAATCACTGTCAACCCCCATCTCAAACTCAGACAAATTAATTACCTTTTGTGCTCCACCTTTTGCTCCACTGAACCATAGCTGAACATTTGTGTGTGTGTGTGTGTGTGTGTGTGTGTGTGTGTGTGTGTGTGTGTGTGTGTGTGTGTGTGTGTGTGTTGAAGTGAGTATTCACTTTGGTTTTCCAGCCGTTGCGGACATCAGTCACCACTTTATAGAGCTCTTTCAATTCCACCACAGCAGGTGTGTTGGGGGATCAGAACAAAGTTCTTCACAGATAAAAAAAAAACTGTTATTACAGGTATTGTTTTCTTGCAGATTTAAAGACAAATTGATCCTTTACACTTTTCAGTTAGCTTCAAAAATTAATGTTGTCCAAAATTATCTATAATTGTCTAATATTTCACAAACTAAAAGAGAAACCCTCTCAGAAAAAACCAAAAACCTATAATTATATGTAATAGAATAAACAGTAATGCACCACTATCTAACCTATGTAATTACTTTTTACATTTGATACTTTTTAATCATAGTAAACCTACTTAAGGATCTGAAAATTATCCATATTACAATATACTATACTGTATATTAAAGAACTACAACAATGAAACAGCAAATCCATCTTACTTAATTGCTTTGATGCATTTGGTACTGAAGCAGCATGTTGGGGGAGTCCATTGTGCAGAAAAGGGGGTGTCCAAAAATTGAAACTGAATTCATATAAGATGGGATAAAACAGCAAGTCTGACTTTTTATCATGAACATTTTTAACTAATTCCAGATTCTTTCTTCTTCTCTAGTTACAAGCATTCAAATGAAAGATAAGGAAATTGATACACAGGCTATGCAAATTGTCACTAGCCATAAAAGCCATAACAAAGTGTGTTTGGAAATCATATTATGTTTCAGGAATGACAAGTAAGCATACATCTGAATCATTGTGGGGGTCTAACATAAATGTCTCATTATGAAAAAGAAATGAGCTAGCTGAAAAGTCTTTTTGTAGGAATTTGTAATTAACTTGTCTATTGGGGAACTTCTCTAAATTTAAAATGGCAGGATGTATAACATGACAATGTTGCACAGACGGGTACAGATGAGGAGAGAGAGACAGAGAGATAAAGTGAAAGAGAGAGATTTCATACAGTAGGTGTGTACTGTAAGCTACGGCCAAAGCACAAGTGAGTGTCTGCAGAGACGCACTGGGGACCGATGCTCCTCTAAATCAGTAAGTATCTTATTTTACCTTAAGTTAAAGTTCATGTTTTTCTTTGTGCATAAGTGTATTTTTTAATTTGCAAAGACTAATGTACAGGTCTGAGTACTGTTTGTGCTTTTGTGGTTGGAGATGATAACGATAAGGATGAAATTTTCATTGGTCATGTTAACAATGATGATGATGGCTTTAGTGATGGAAATAAGAACTAAGTTAGTTATCTGCAAAGGTTTGAAACCATTGAGGAATTGACATAAAATGTATTGCAATTCAATATTCATGCATTCATATGGGTATAGCAGCTTCAATGCAGTTTCTTGATATCAATACAGGTTGATTTTCAGGGGTTGAATAGCAGTCATATCGTTGACAGCATGAATAATAGCATTAAGTGTTCAATGAAAACAATTAGCATCAGTAATAGAAATTTTTCTGTTATAATGTACACATCTTTTTTGCATGTGTGTTTATTCATATAGGTACAGTCTATATTGCATGCATTTGTGTGTGGCATATCTTGTAATATAGTTTTTTTTTCTTTTGTTCTGTCTCTTAAACCCTTCTCCACCCTCACCATCCTGTTCAGTTTAACTGTGATCGAACCCTATAGGAAATCCATCAGTGTGCGTCACTTCTACGCCCTGTAACCTGGGGGACACTTGCTTCTCCCCCGCTGCTTTCTCCACTGTTACTTTTTTCCCCCCAACCTCACCCTGTGTCATCATGGATTTAACGGAGCTGGGAGACCTGGGCAGCGGCTGTGAAGATGAAAACTGTGGCATAGCATCAGGCTATCTGGAGGACTGCTTGAACAATGAGTGCCACTGGGAGGAACCTGTGTTTGGATTCATTGAGTTGGGTGGGTAAAAAAACTAAAATGATTGGAAAAAAAGTACTAATGTATGACCATGTTGTGTAAATGGAACTTAAATGGACATTTAAAGCTGCACCAAGCTATTTCTGAATTGCTCATCTTGACAACTCTTACTTGTCACTGACCCAAATCCTACTGTCATATCTGTATATAAATATGAAACTAACACTAGCTCGATGTTTTCTAGTAACTCTCAGGAATGCTAATTTCTCAAAATGTCAAAATATTCCTTTAGCTGTGCTAGTATTTATGGGTGCATGGTGCAGTATTACTGATATCTGTGATCTAACCTTCCAAACTTGTCATTCTTTATTTTCCTATCTTGGCTGACATATACATACAAAGTGGTTCTGAAACAACATATCAATGCTGTCATTTTCTAGTGTGCGTGACTATCATTTACATTCCACTGATGCTCCTCGGCCTTCTGGGAAATATACTAACAATTCTGGTGGTTTGGCTCCGTCCACACATGAGAAGCTCTACCTACCTCTACTTGAGCAGCATGGCTGTCAGTGATCTGTTGATACTCCTGCTGCTGCCTCTGGATCTGTATAAGGTACAGCTTTTTTTTAATGCATGCATTTTGTCATGGTATACAATATGATTTGAGCCTCATACTGTGTATCTGATGTTTTGCTCTGCCTCAAGGTGCAGTTAAAGAAGAGGGTGGGCATGATGCATTTGCTTCCTGTTGAGAATAGTAGTATGTTCCAGTAGTGGTTTAAACAAGCCCTCGCTGCCTTTCCCTCAGGGTGGTCTCTGCTGCCAAATTAAGTTTTGCTCTATTACACTCAATGGTCATGTCATACCCAGAGTGTTCTTACATCCTTCTTCTGATATTTCCTCTTTATAATGGCATGGGAAATACATGATATTTCAGTTTGAGTAGAAAAATAGGTAACACTGTATAATATAGGCCATATTTTACAGTGGACTTTTGTTGAAGGATTCAGGTAATAATAATAAAACATTTTCTGGTATCTTTTTTTTTTAATAATTATTTTTATTTGCTTTTATGTCGATTTCAGAGATCACATGCTCATATCAGTACATTTTTCACATTCAATGAAAACAAAACAAAACAAAACAAATGGAAATAGCATGTGTGCCCCAAAATTCATTGCTTCTCAACCTCCCCAAAGTGCACACATACCTTTCATACATTCCCACAACTCATTCTCCCCACACATAACACTAACACAAATACAAACACATAAGCGTAACACATGCATATCAAAACATTCACACAACTCATTCTCCCCAACGTATGACACTTAACATGAATTGCACGCCACAACATTCTCTTTCAACCAGTTTTATAAATCCACATCCACGCTTTCATTTTTCTCTTTTCACATTTCTGTTTTATCTATGTTTATTTTATATCCTGATATTTATGAGAACTGTTCTATAATTTCAATTAAGTAAGAAATAGATTTTTCACTGTTAGTTAAATACATCATAAGGTCATCTGCATACAAACTAAGTTTATAACACTCCCTTCCTACGGTTGTACTGCTTACCTTTTCTGACTGACTAATCTTTTGGGCCAATGGTACTGGCATATTTTATGACCTCAAGAAATAGAGGGCTTATGTTTGATAAAACTCACTTGGCATCCCGTCCATACCTGGTCCCTTACCTTTTGGGAAACTTTCTATTGCTTCTTTGATTTCAGTAACCGTAATTTCTTTAGCCAATCCGGGTTTATTTATACCTGATACTTGATACCCTCTCGAGCTCATACATATGTTTATCTAGTTCTGTCTTTTTTCTAGAGGCAAAGGAGATTATGACCCCTCTAATGTGTGCTTTAAAGGTGTCCCATATTATATGAACAGGCGGTGCATCAGTGCTAAAAACAAAATTAACTGCAATGAATTCGTTGATGTGTTTTGTTAGAGATTGAATAAATTCATCATCTTTTAAGTATTTACGGTTCATTCGCCAGATTCTGTAGTGCGCCTTGTTTTTTGGTGGACACATGCAACATGTCACTGCTGCATGGTCTGCTACAACTATATCATGGACCTTAGATATAATTATATCCTCAACATTTGCCTTGGATATGAAGATATAGTCTAATTGACTGTAACTATTTTGGGCATGTGAGTAAAATGTAAAGTCCTATCCGTTAGGGTATAAAAACTTCCACACCTCAATTAGATCATTTACTGAGAGCAAGTTCATGAGTTTTTTCAATACCATGGGCTTCCTCTTAAGGTTGGAGCTATCTATTGCCATAAGTACTTGGTTTAAATCACCAGCAAATATAATTACCCCTATTGGAGAGTCATTAATTAAGTTTTGAATGGTTCTACGATATTTCATTTTAGATGAAGGAGGGGAGTATGTATTTATCAATGTATATCTTTGCCCGAATATTTCATATTTAATTATTAAAAACCTACCTTCTGGATCAGAAACATTTGATGTTAGGTTAAATGGTAGCACTTTATTGATTAAAATTCCTACTCCTCTGCTTTGTGATAGGTTGATTCAAATGCCTCTCCTACTCATTGTTTTTCAGCATTTTATTTGATCGGTATGAACAACAATATCCGAGTTTCGGACAGATATGAGAGGACTGAAAGGGAACCTTTACTCAGACAAACCGACATCAAAGACGAGGAGGACAGAAACAAAGACAAACACAAAGACGGAATATATATATTTAAGTTTGACTCAAACAAATACACACAAAGCAAACCAAACAAATTATAACTCCCTCGTGTTGACCAACTTATAAACATAACAAACATTAACACATACGCCCCAGGGGGTCCATTCTAGATTACAAGACACTGATAAACACTGGCCCCACCCTCCCTTGTTCCCCCAATATCCCTCAGGAAAAAAAAAGAAAAAGAAAAAAAAAAAAACAGGAAAAAAAGATGAAAATTAAATAATTACTGAAAAATAAATAAATATTCCACCCACTTACAAATAACCTAAGCAATGATGAAAAATAAATAACATAAACATTTTTTAAAAAAAGATGAAAAATAAGTAAATACTAAAAGATAAATGATTAATCCCCCCACCTACAACTAACAGAAAACAGAAGAAAAAAAAGGGAGTAGAAGAGAAAGCCTCCCATAAATGCCTGATGTGAGTACCAACAACTGCCAGCTTATAACTTCAATGATAACAATTAATTGTGTCCATCTGAGAAGAGAAAAAAAAAAAAAATCTAATGCCAGCCCAGATGAAGCCTATTTCAGAGCAGTTGGTCTATCATCCAGACAGCTCGCAGTTCCGAACATATAGCCAATAATACTATTAACCCATAGGCTATAGGAAAGGAAGAGAGAAGGGGGTCGGGAAGCAAAGGACCAAAACTTAATTCATACAATATGTCCTACTGTTGGGCAAGTAATATGAAGGGAAGGAGGAAAAGAGAGGAGAGAAAAGGATATCCAAACCCTCATCTTGTAGCCGGCTGTCCGTTAAACATTTGCAGCAGCAGACTCAGATGGTGGTAATCTCTTGTTCATCTCTACCTCTGCTTCTTGTACCTTTATAAATCTTAATTCCTCCTCTCCATTCTGAACGATCAATGCCGCTGGGTACTTGTTTTACCAGTGTTGTAATGATGCATTTCCGGAAAGTTTATTTTCCTGATCATCAAATCTGGCGGTGGAAGGCATCTCTGCCACAATTCGTGATCTGGTGTTCATACACACGCCAGTCCTCAATAGTTTTTTTCTCCTTTTTTAAAGACTGTGTAAAGTGAATTCAGACATTTTCTTCTAAACATATTAAATAGGTCATAAATATATTTCTAAAAAAAGGTGTAAAAAGCATTTCAACCATTTAAATTTGAATTGTGGAGCTGGGCTTCACAAACTGTGTTTCAAGATTTCTGTGTTCAGGATTTAGTGGGCGGGTCTAAATCTAGCATAAATCCGCCCCTGCTGCTGTAGATAAATACATTCAGTGAACACTACTATTACTACAGTCTACAGTTAACCAGTTAGCTGAGTTAGCCGCCGAGCTAGCAGACGAGCTAGCCACCGAGTTAGCCGATGAGCTAGCCGCTGAGCGAGCTAGCAACCAAGTTAGCCGCTGAGTTAGCAGCAGAAAACTCTTAGATGTAGCATCCATGTTTCTGGTAGAGGTGGTGACTTTGATTGACAGGTGACACTTGGTAGGGGGCGGGGTTTCAGTGGACTCGGCAGGCACTCCCACAGCGTCTGGGAGCAGAGAAAGTGGCTGCTTTTTACACAACTTTGAAGCCTAATTTCATATATGTGGCGATTTTTAATCATTGAAATTTGGCAGGGTAGTGAACAACACACTTTTCTGTGGTATGTCAAACTCAGAACACATATTTATTCTTACTTTACATAGACTTTAAAGTTCAGCCGCATTCGTTTTTTCCCCAGATTAGACAGAATGGTACCTCTTTAACATTAGGTCAATATTGCAGGTTTAGTTCAAAATTGTTTGCCCGCAATAGAAAAATCTCTCAATGCACAGTGTCAATAGCACACATAGATATATAGACATATTACACAATAAATAAAGATTACGGTAGGGGAGACTGGGGACAGTTGCAGCTGGGGACGGTTGCAACAAGTCTTATTTCTCCAATCAGAAGCATGCTAGAATGATGACACAGAAATTATTGTTCTATCTGTTGTGCTATGGGACAAACTAGCCACATACATTTTCCTGTGAAAGTCAATTTATTTGTTGTCCTATAGTAAATAAATAATCTAAAAGTAGAAATTGTATTCCGTTTGTTTTCAATATGCCAAGAGTGAGGAAGAGAGTCACTAGGGGTTCCCCTCAATATTTTGGAATGAGCCTCAGATATTGTAAGAGATGAATCAGTCAGGGCAGTAGCCAAGGCCTTCGACATATGCCACACCACATTATTCAGGTTCTACAAAAAAGACTTGTAAGCGGGACATCAAATAAGATACCGCTTGCAGGGTACTGGACCAGCAAAAAAGTATTCTCGGAGGACCAAGCAAATTATTCAATTTTTCTTGTCTCACACTGAAATATTGAGTTTTAATAGCTAACTTGAATGTGTTTTTAATATGTTGCAACCGTCCCTGATTTGTGTTGCAACTGTCCCCATGTTTGGGGTCAGTTGCAACATCTAAATTTTTCTATTCAAATCAATATTGTGATTGATATGTTATATGTAACCATCTTTAAATGGTATGGGTAATTAGCAGACGTGTGAGTTTAATATGTAAAGGTTTGGTGGGCCTAGTCCAAATAGTCTCTGAGTAACTGAGCGTAATGTAAAAAGTGTTGCAACTGTACCCAGGCTCCCCTAATATTATATACTTTACCTAAATACTTATCTTGGTTATTTAATGAGCAAGACAGATATTATAGAGTAATGGTTTATTGCTTAAACCATATAATGCTAGTTTATATAGTGGACGACGGGCTGATTGAGTGTAAAATTCCCCAAATTCAATAAAAAGTAGGACAGAGCAGCTAGCGTTAGCCTAAACTATGCTAACATTTACGGCTAATATTTGAGAAAGGATGTATTTTACATATTTTTTTACTATAAATTTCTTTCTTTGTTTGTTATATTATTTAGGACTACTTCATCTTGTGTACATTTTTTTTACTTTTATTCTATTGTAATCTATAACCCAACAAAACTGCTGTCAATTTAAGAGGTGTATGTTAGCACAGAAGCCTAGTTGCAAATATGCTAATGTTTACAACATATTTTTTTATTGTACATTTTTTTCTATTTTCTATTTTTAGGACTATTTCATTTTGTGTATATTTTTGACTGGTGTGCACCACAACATAAAGGCAAATTCCTTGTATGTGCACACTTACTTAGTAACTAGCCTGATTCTGATACTGAAATAAACACAAATGTCTTCATTTGGGCATGAGATGCAGTTCTTCCTGGAGCTAGGTCAGAACACAGCATACGTACTGTAAAGAACTGGTGCACTCCTCATGACAGCTGTGTATTCATGTGTCATGAAGTGGAAATGGTCTGAGGTAAAAAATAATTGTCCTGTCTTCATCTCTGCTAGCTCTGGAGGCCCACACCCTGGCCCTTAGGAGACCTTGCCTGCAAGCTGACCATGTTCTTATCAGAGTGCTGCACCTTCTGCACCATCCTCCACATCACCTTCCTCTCCCTGGAGAGGTACCTGGCGGTCTGCTGGCCAATCACGGCCAAGACGCTGGTGACACGTCGCAGAACCAGAACTCTTATTGGCTGCCTCTGGCTGGGTGCGGCTGTCAGTGCAGCACCCGTATTGATCATGGTTGGAGTGGAGGAAGTTGGGGGAGAGGAGAGAGCACTCAGCAAATGGAGGGAGGATGGAAGGTGGACAGGCAGGGAAGGAGAACAGGGAGGATTTATAACAGGTGGAGGGAAAGGTGGAAGTGGACATGTAATGGACGGAGGAATGAAGTTGGATGAATACGATACAAAGGGATGGGGTGAAAGAGTTGAGGAGTTGAAGTGGGTTGGGGAGAGAGAGGAAAGAAAAGTGGAAATAGGAGAAATAGATGAGAGGAAACAAAGCGATGAAGAGATGAAAGAAGAAGAACAAGAAGAAAGAGAGGAAAAGATGGAAGTTGATGGAAATCCACTAAAAGAAGACAAGGGAGGAGGAAGAGAAGTGCCTGACAAGAGGGAGTGTCGCTGCACACATTACGCCGTCTCCTCCGGCCTGTTGTCGGCCATGATGATTGTCTCCAACTTGTACTTCTTGATACCACTCTGCATCCTGGGACTGGTCTACAGCTTGATTGGAAGGACGCTGTGGCTCCGTCCGCAGAGCAGCCGTAGAGACCAGAGTCACCGACACACTGTCAAAATGCTAGGTGAGAGACACACATCAGCCAACACACACTTTATAACATTATAAAAATAAAGAACATACAATGAAAAGTCAGAAAACATGTCATGATGAAATATTACACTTAAGGGATGCGAGTAAGTGTTGATTACTATTTTCCCAAAGCATGATGTCTTCAAATGTCTTGTTTTTTTCTCAACCGTCCATTACCCATAGAGAGAAAGAGAGAGAGATCAATAGATAGACCAGGTTACTGTCACAAAAGACTAAATAAACTAGACAATACACTAAGACAATTGATCGATTATCAAAATAGTTGGCAACTAATCAATTAATTGACTAATCATTGTAGCTGTATTTTGTAGACTCATAGTCCCAGAGTACTTTCTGATGTCAGTGCAGTACTAGGTCACTGCTTAATCACAGAATCTGTGCTTGACCCTCCGTTTTCACTTCCATTCAACCGTTGACCTGGTCTGGTTTAACTGTTTGTGAAGCATAAGGTATAAATTATCACCCAATTCTGTGTTAGGCCTTTTTAGTCAACTTCATCTAACTTATCACCACAACTTTTACACTTATTTTTGGAAATTATGGCCAACAGGCCTAATTTAAAGAAACTATACCTAATTTTTGAGTTAACGCCTGTTGTCTTCCAGGGCAAAAAATTGAACCGAGGACAACAGGATGGTTAATAATGGAAGGACTATCTTTCATCCCCTTCAGTATTATTGATTGTAATGTCCTCCTCCTGTGTCTCTCTGTTTCTTCATGTCCCTCAGGAGTGATTGTCTTGGCGTTTGTCCTGTGCTGGTTGCCCTTCCACGTTGGACGGACTATATTCTCTCTATCTCTGGGCAGTAGTACTGAAAGACGGGAAACATACACGGACACAAACTCACATGAAGACATTAACATGCTCTCTGATGTCAGTATGGAGATGTCAGAGAGAAATATCAACATACACAACGTCACTAAAGCCATTAGCCACTCAGATGACCAACTCAAGACCCTCTCCACCACTGGACAGATGACAGCAGATGCTCACACAGAGAGAGATGACACATTGTGTGATATTTGTGTGAAGACCCAATTAAAACTGAGCACACACACTGATGTAGACACACAGTTGGCAGACACAGAAGCTGAAACACACACTGATGTGGGCGCAGACAAACACTTCTATTCTCATGTTATATCACACACCAGAGGGCAACACATAGACACAAGCACAAGCACTGAAACAGACACAAATACAACTACACACATGGAGACACACAATGATCTAACACGTGTTAACACGCAATTATCAAAGAATAGAAACACAAAGACAAGCACACACAAACACACACCTACCACTGCAGACACGAGCACGTATGATGTAACCCCAACAGACCTGTACAATGACACACACTTCAACGATACGTACACAGACGCTGACGCACACTTGTTTTTGTATTACCTGTCTCAGTATTTCAACCTGGTGTCCTCTGTCCTCTTCTGCCTCAGTGCTGCCGTCAACCCTTTACTGTACAACCTGATGTCTGCTAGATATAGACACGCTGTACACAGCCTCATACACACACACCCCCACACACCGTCTCACCGCCTGCGCACACTCACGACACAGCACTCCACCACCACTCTGTAAGGCCACAGATGGATGCACACACACTGCAGTCAAACAATTGATGCCATGACATGTCCACAGAGACACATGCAAAAAAGGGGAAACAATCAAGAAAACAGTTTATGCCTTAATATCCTAACATAGTTTCTTTGGTAATGTGTAGTGCTCATTAGATGTAATACAAAAGCCATGACCATATAAATTGCAGCCTGGTGACATATCTAATTAAAGGTCCTAAACACCCACACAGGTGTTTTGAATTACTAATTAGACCTCTAATCAGTTTTGTTGGATATCACATGGCATGATTAATTAGCTGGGAAAGATGTCAATCAAGCACAATCTATACACTTATTGACACTAGCTTATGCAGCTTTATCCATTCGTTTCATTTGCTTTGTCTCTTAACTTTAATGCGCTATTATAAATACCTGCAAAGTCAATCAATCAATCATCGTTCCCCAGCAGCTGATAACACATAAAAACAGCAACAGACAATATACATAAAATAACATACAATGAAGCACATTAAAGCACTATGATAGAAAAAAGAGAATTGAAAATGGCAGTCATAAATATAGGAATAAGAGTAGTGGTTGCAGACTTAATTGCACGTGCCTGCACAGTCGAGGTGCATACACTCTATACACTATTGCACAGTTAATAGATTTATAGTTTGAAGGAGTTTATGTCCTGTTTGGTCCAATGACAGCCTGCTATAGTTCTCTCAAAGTTGGGAACACAGGTCTATATATTTGAGGAGGTCACATAGCACGGTCTAAGCCAACCACATTCACCACACACATTAGATTAGAGACAAACATCTGAGAGTATGCCTTTCTTTTACACACCTGGACACTGCTTAGGAACCACAGTCTGAGCAGCTGAAATGTAACATGTATTTTATAATATAATTAGCTTGTCCCACGCTATGGAAAACTGAACTGTGTGGAATAATGTAACTAACCTAATCAGTCTCAATGAACATCTACAGTGTGTAGTTTGGATGAATAAATATGACCATATCAGCATATTTACAGTTTGAATAGCCAGCCACACTAAGGCAACTTCTGTTATGATATTAAATTGTTACAAACACCTAACAAAACACAATACCAACACCACGATTCAGCTCTGTTGATCACATTGTACATTGTATTATATAACTGGTCAGAAATGTGATAATATGTAGCTTCAGGCTGATTCCAAGCAGCAGAAGTCAATGTGCATGATCCATCATCACTTGAGGTGTACACAGGAAGTGAAAAGAAGAAATGATGGAATTGGAGCACTTGGTGCTGTAACACATATGGTTAACACACTCCAAACACCTGTGTGGATTGACTATGGTTATGTAGGAGCTTTAAAGAGTATGACATATAGATACTGTGTTTACTGATGTAAGAAGAAAATATGATCACCTATTGGTTGTTGACCACAGCCGGTCTATTACAAGATAATTGTGGGCTAATAACTATATAATAAATTATATAACCACATAAATGGTTGTTTTGAATTTGGTGGTAGGGCTACCATGTTATTTGTATTTATTTTGTTATTTTAGCTCAGTGAAAATCTATATGTCTTAGTGTTTTTAACCCTAACCCTAAACCTAACTAAATTTGAGTGTGTATATTTTAATATAATATATTCAATATATTATATTGTTATGGTAAGAGTGTCTTGGATTAAAATTATGTGCACACACAGGCACACACAATATGTACCTGTTCTTCCATGTCTTACTTTCATCTATATTTATATTCTTTGTTTCAGACTTGACTTGAATTAGCCAGAACACAGTGTCCTGCACTTGGAGCACCTCAAAAATACACAGATTTATGGTAGTGTGTAATGTATATGTGTACGTAAGTAAAGTTTCCATACGGTAACAGTGTTCTGTTTAAATTATGTGCTCACACACACACACACACACACACACACACACACACACACACACACAGATTAGGGCTATCATTTTGGTTCATGTAGTTTCATAGAGGCTGATGTGTTTTGATGTAGTCTGTATTACATTTCATGTCCTGATGTGTCATATACTGATATAAATTTCTTTATAAGAGGTTATATTGCCTCTGCCACAGAGGTTATGTTTTCTCCATGTTAGTCTCTGTGAGTGTCAGCAGGAAACACCTCAGAATGGATTTCCTGAAGTGTGGTGGACAGACCAGCCTCAGGCCAAGGGACAATTGATTTGATTGTGTTTGTAAACCGGGCCGTTTCTGCCATGAGATGATGCCTTTTTTTAGAGCTATGCATCTATAAAACTGAGACCTGATTCTCATTCAGTCATGACCAAAGGCAAGATGCATAAAATTAAAGTTATTGGGAGATTTCTAGTGTACTCAGTTTGAATCTATAATCATCTATAGTGTTTCACATATTGTTGATATGGCTCATGCTATTCCTGTAGCTGCTTAATAGCTTGTAAATGCTGTTGTTATAAACATAGAATTTGCTTACTGTTGTCTTTTTTATTTGTATTTGTCACATGAATGCAGTCAGGAAATCAATATCAATGTAATTTTCTCTTCAGTATTGTTTATGTTTATGTTTAGTTAAGCATATTAGTTTCATTATTATCAGCTCTGCATGACATGTATTTATATAAAATGTTGGAAGTCTTAACATACACTTTGCATTGCCTCACATCTTCTGTTCAAAGTTACTACAGCTGACAGCCAGAAGACAGTATGTGTTTTTTGGTACACTGATCACAGATGAAGCAAGTGAGTGGGTTTGGTGCCTAATGGACAGGTTTCCAGTTTTTCAAGTGTGTCTGAAACTAGTTTTTCTTGCTGTAATCATTCCTCCTGTTGATACTGACCATTAGAAGATTCCTTAATAATGCACTTACGATTTAAGTGATGGAGGACAAAATCCACAGTCTTCCTTCTGTGCAAAAATATATTAAAAAACTTCTGAAGCTAATATGAAGCTTCAGCTGTCCAAATGAGTCAAATCAAGTAGCTATCTTGTTACTATACTTCCACCACAGCTCAACAGGGAAACACAAAGAGGGAATTTGATGCCAAAAAGACTGTAAATGTGTCAGATATCTACTTGATATGACTAACTCAGACTGCTGAAGCCTCATATAAGCTTCACATCTACTTGTAAATGATATTTTCACTGAAAATGCATTTGAAGGGGATCTTTTAATTGCTAGTATGAACAGGAGGAACCTCATCACAGTGAGGAAAACCTTTTCCTAGGTGGACCCAGAGTCTAAAACCAACTTCTGCAGTCTGAAGCTCATTTATTTCTTATGACCTTTTGGACAAGCTAATCATTTTCACTGCAGGTGTAGCCAACTGTAAAAAATTCAGTTTGACATTTTGGGAAATTCTTTATGCTTATTTACTTTCTTGCCCAGAGTTAGATTGATACTAATCTACTTTTTCTAGTAGCTTAGTTTGAGATCAGTTCAAACAGGGGAACAACCAGCTGGCTTTTTATTGCTTTTAAATGAGATCTTGTGATTTTATGAGGGTTATGTGTTTAGCTAATTGTGTGGAGGCTCCAGGAACGCCCATAGTCAAGAAATAGTCCCCCTATAACACCACAACATGTTTTTACACTATTGGGTGAGCTTTAGGGTTAGTTGGTGAATTTTCATAGCTTCAGGAAGAGCAACACCAGCTGTTTCAAGTCTTCGTGCTTAGCAGAGCTAACCAGCATATTGACTGAATTTATTTATACAGTTATTAGACATATCAGATATAGATTTATGCTCAAGTAATGTGTTACAAAGCAACATTTTAGAAACTGAAAAGCTAAACTAGATTTTTGTTTAAACAACTACAAATAACTACACATTTTTTGCAGTTTACAATTATTTATTATTATTTAGTGAGGGATACACAGTGTGTCATAGATGATCTGATTTTCCCCCTTTCTCCTTCCTTCCCTGATTTCCTTTCCTTCAGCATTGAGAAAATATGGAGGGAAAATGTGATAAGTTCTGAACTTCCTGCATCTAACTTGCATTTTTGCTTCAAATATCTATAAGGCCTTATATTCCAATGACAAACAGAGTGGGCTGAATGTAATCTTTCTCTAATCTTAACCTAAAAGTAGATTGTTGTTTTTAGATTTCCTATAGAAGGAGTGTGTACTGCCTGTTTTTTTTTATTGTTGTTCAATGGGGAATCCACTGTTTCACACACCTGTATTTTTCCAATATGTAGTTTTTATTTTATTCATTAAAATGAGAATAAATTTAACTATTTCAACTGTTTCAGGACTCTATCCAACAACAAACATCATTTTTCAACAAATTTAGAGCGACTGATACTGATGACAAATACAAATTTGCCAATCGCATTTGAAAATGTTTCTTCTGCTACACTACCCGACTACAGATGAAAAAAATAACATAATAATAATAAAAGTTTAATATAAACTACAGTAAATGTTCAGTTTTCTTTAGGAGACAAAAGACATGCAGAAAGCTTGCATGTATGGGGGCATCTCTGTATTTGATCAGCTTGTTTGCCACGTATGTCTGTGTATTCTCTCTGCATGTATCTAGACTTTGTACCCAGCAACAGACAGAAGCTTGAACACACTCTGCTTGTTTATTCATGAAGATGGGAACAAACTGCAGTGTTTCTCCAAAGACCATAAACTGTCTGTACGACATTGCCAGGTATGCAAAGAAGCAGCAATTTGCCTTTTTTTCTCTGTCTTCCAAATTCAGCGCAGCTTGAAAAAAAAAGATGTTGCTAACATTTCTCACTGAGCAACATAAAAGCTGGTTCCAAGGAAGCTGGGTGACAATATAAGTCCAACATAGAATGCTGTGACTCTCCAGTGATGCAGGCCTGGTTCCTGATGCCTCCTTGGATGCCTCCCTGGCCACTATGTTGTCTCTGAACTCGTCCCGGGCTCTGGAGCAGCAGTACTCAGACCTGCAGAGTGGTATGACTCAGCAGCAGAGGTTTGCCTTCAACAGCGACCTCAGCACCTTGTTCGGAGGAAACATGACGGTCAGAGAACGCATCATACTAGTGTTTAGTTTAGTTTGGTACACTCTGTATCCATCATGTGACACTATCTAGGGAAATGAAGATGATCTTGGTAGACATTGATATAAGACAGCATTTTTATGAGTTATGTGCTGAATGCCATGTGGTTCACTGTTAAATGAACAGATCACATGTTCAGCCATGTTTGATGAACATGTTAATGAAATATAGGGTGCCAGTTCTGGATGGATGAACTGTATTTTAACAGTCTTGAATGGACAACATATGGTTTGAATAATATCCAAATAACTATTTTCTGTCTGTGTGTGGTTATAGGTTAGTTATGGGGGCGTGGGTGTTGTCGCCCTGGCCCTCTCTATTTTATTTGAGATGCTAGCCCATCACCAGACCACTGGCTTAGGTTTAAGGAGGCCTGAGGCCAACTCCAACCCTCCAGATCCCATACGCAGAATGTTTGGGGCTGATCCAGGATCGGACATCAGCTCCATTGCCAGCGAGTTTCTCAAACAGGTGGCTGGCTTCTATAAGCAGTGCAGTAACCATAATAATTGCTTTATTCAAGCACACTCCTTAGTATGAATAATAAACTTTAATGTTTTATGATGAACTAGTGTCTTGAGGACAGATCATTAAAACTAACAATCATCTAACATGGCAGATTCCTGGTGCAGCCAATGACCAGGACAAGATGGTAGCACTGCTGGAGAACTACGAGAGAAAGCTCCGGGCTGAGCTGATGTATTTCTATGAGAGAATGGTGTCACAGGAGAGGATTGCACTCAGCTCTGCTGGGGTTGGCTTCATCATTGAAACAAAGCAACTACAGAATAACAAATATTAACAATGGTGCTTGTCTGTGTGTTATTACGGCTTCTTTAACAGCAACTATTAATGCCACAAGTTCTAGTATCACTGCTAATTGGCTGCAGGTCTTTTGTTAAACTGCTGTAACATCCAATAAATCATAAATGGTGCCTTTGGATAACTAACTCAGTGATAATTCATCAATCCATCGAGGTTTAAGAAGGGAGATAATCTTTTCTTTAAACTTGGGTTACTGGTGCTCGATCTGCTGAATGGGTGGCTCAACTTGACCAAACAAATTGTAGTAATCTCAGGGTTAAAGCTTAAAAAGAGGGTTAGATTGAGGGTGTGTAAGCCATTCATTTTACTGTTTATGTGCAGGTGAAGCAATGGATGAATGGGGCTGCTCTCCATATCCACACCTTCCTCCATTGGAATCGCCTGACCAACCCCTCAGCTGGAGAGCACTTAAGTCTGGAGTACCTGCATCAGGTTGACCCTCTGCTCAAGGCCTACAAAGAGTATCTGCTCAAAACGGTACTGCTTTCTGCTTTTATGACACTATTTTAAATATTTTATTAATAGGGGAAAGTAAAGGTTTATCCACAAAGTGCTTCAGGAGCTTGGCAGAAGCATCTTGGACCACTTGTACGCGGTTTAGGGATGTCTTGCTAAGACAGGTCAAAAGCGAATTGTAATAATCAAGTCAGGATGGGACGAAACTAGAAAGACACCTATGGAGAATTACCTCCACAGAGCATTACCTCAAAAGACCACCAGAGGTCATTAGGCTGTTGATACTGGAGCAGTGGTACAATGTAGCCACTGATAACTAGTAACTCAATTACTCCAAATACACTTTATACAGATGGGAAATATACAGCTGTAGCAGGAGTGGCCCTACTCTATAAGCACAGGTGAGAAAAAATCAGTTTGTGAGTTGTATGAACTGCCTTGACATTGTGATTTTATCCAGAGCACTTTACAATTTGCCTCTCATTTACCCTTTCAAACATATGATTGTCTGTATAGCAGCAGGAGATGCACCCAAATGCAGGACAGAAAACCCAGAAAACACATTCCTCTTCATAATAAACTGGCACATATAAAACTGCCACAGTATAAATGTGTACAATTCAAATGCAATGTCTCTTATAGGTAATAAACCGAAAACCAAAAAACTCTAAGATGAGTATAAGCTCTGAGTGCAGACCAGAATGAAAATAAACACGGACTAAATAATAAAGGCAGCTTGAATAATGTCATGCCAGATGGTCTTTTAAAGCTACAATTCAAATCTGCCTTTTTACGGACACAGTCCTACCTTCACGTGACAGGGAAAAAAGTCTGACCATGCCAGGCTCTGTCCTAACCATTGGAAACAATTGCGGTTCATTGTCTTGCTCAAGGACACTTTGCCATGAGGAGCTGGAGATGCTTAGCCATAGTATTACACTTCCAGTGTCCATAATATGTTGACCCATACTGTTAACTTGGGCATAATGAAGCCCATTGGTGAAGTAAGAATCAACACTTCCTTCAAAAAAACCAAAATGTTAGAACCTCATTATAGGTTGTTGTACTAAATAAACTGATACTGTCTGTTTACTTAAGCTTTGTTTTAAGGTGTGCCGAATTTTCCAATAATGATTTTGAAGCAGCAGAATTTTGCATTTGTGATCATTGAAGCACAAAAAAATTGAGCATTAGTCCACAATCCCTCCCTCTGTCAACAGGTTAAAGTGTTGCCAGCCTTGAGCCCTGGCCCCAGTGGATCGCTGATAGTGGAGCCTTTGAGAAATGTAAGCCACGAGGTTCACCATAAAGTCTGTGAGGGTAAATTAATCCAGCGGGCTCTTGCAGAGAGATTCCTATCAGCCCAGAACCTGCAAAGGGGAAAAGAGTTCTTCCAGAGTTCCCACAAACACAATGAAGCTCTAATGGCACAGCAAGAACACTTTGTCCAGAGCATGGTTTGAAAACAAGTTACTGGCTATGATTGATTATCTCTCCAGAACAGCTAAACCCCATCCCAGCAATTCTCCTACCATAGTTTAGCAACTGTAACTTGGTACAGAACTGAATGTCTTCACATGCTCACTTGTTGTGCAGGTGACTGTAATATTAGCAATACCCTATGAAGAGTTTGGGTCATGATTTCTTTTTTAAACTCTCCAAAACCTAAAATATAAGAATAAGATATTGATACTTCAACATTTTGGGGTTATGGTTACATTAAAAAAAAAGGTCCGTTCATTACTAGGACATACACTGTATATTATTTCTCCATAATGTGGAGGCCCGTTCTGGTTGCTACCATAACAGAGTTAAGGCTAACATCAGTCGTTCTGTCTTACTATATTGAGTTCAGAGAAGTTTATGTTTAGTTTATGTTTTAAATTCAACCACACCACAACTTTTTATACAAGATATTGTTACATTTGCTGAACATTTGGGTAAATCCTCAGGACAAAGCCCAAAAAACATCCATGAATGTCAGATGTTTGGTACGCCTTTCTGTTGAAGCATTAAATGTGAAATCTGCTGACTGAAAATACAAACAATAAAGTGTATATGTATAAGCCTCTGTCTTGCTTGTCTAAGTATGTAAGCTACGCAGCTACAGGTGATAAAATCTGTTAGCATTAGCAACAGTTATTTTAGCTAACAAAATTAACAGCCTCAACAGTAAACATTATAAGTCAGATTTTGTCTACCACTATCTTAAATCAAGGATCCAAAATGATATGATGATAAGAATGATAACAATTTTGGATGGTAATGCCACTGTTATCGTTGTAAACAGTGTGCATGGCATGTGGAAATGGACAGGCTTAGCAACAATAACTAAGGGGGCAAGTTTAAGAGAAAAGTCATTCAGGTGAGGAACTTTCCTGAACTTTTCTAACTCTTATGCAGGTCAGGTCTTCACTCCAGTCTGAAAAAGTTGGGGTGCAACACATTATATTACATAGCTGATCTAGATATGTTTTACAATTGTTTTTCTACTTGAATAGTACATTTATGAGGGCGTGGTAGCAGCTAAAAACACTTAGCATATCAACTTAGTGTGTTATGATACTATGTGTCAGTGTTGCGTCCACAACTTGTTTTTGCTGCTCCCAAGTGGCCAAATACTGGTTTAAAACTCATCTGTCTGTCAAAACATGCAGGAAATAAACATGAACATCTGCAAAAATAGTATTAACGAAATCCAGGAATATGCTTCTTTACAGCCTGCCTATTTAAGTAAGGCGTTTGGTTTGGTGCAATGCTGAGTTTCGTTCCCTTTATTAAACTTCTGCTGTTGTGAAACTGACAGCGCAGAGTGCAGTATTTGTTTTACCCTGACCTAACCTAACCACAGATCATCATCGTCAAGAGACTTATGGAGAAAAGTTCTGTAAAGATGGTATGTATTTTTTTTTAAACTTTTATTAGAAAATATTGTATTTTCTATGTGCAGAAAATTATTAATATTTTGTTTATATTATTTATATTTTGAAAATCTGTATTCTTGGAAAACTGCAAAAATGTTTGCTGCATCCATTTGAGAATACAGCTCTTCATTTGGGACATGAAGACTAAATCCCTACTGTAAAGCTTTTGTTCATGTACTGTAGCTCATCTCTAAACCTAGACCTGTCACTCTTTGAGGGCAACGGGAAAGATGGGGATAAATCAGATATTTATTTTTATTCTAGGTTTCATGATGTGTCCGGTGCTGGCTATAGCTCCCTGAAGAGTCTAGTATTGGATTTTGACTGTGCATGAACCTCAGTTGAGGTAAAATCAAGCAAGGTGATGTATTTTCTTGTAGCCACAATTTCATAGAAATGCAGGATAAGGTGTATGATGTTAAATGTACTGTAGGTTTTTAAGACTAATTTCCAGTGATTCAGCACTTGTCACTTTTACATTGTTGGAATGTAAATGTTTCATTTGAACATAAACACATACTCCAGATTTTGACTTTTTTGTTTAATTGATATGTTCCATGGTAGAATAATCTTTTTGATAGTTTATTTGTATTTTTCCTTTAATTTCTGCTGTGGTTGATATCAGATGGCACACTCCAGTTACTGGCAACAAAGAGAAGCAAAATGAGGAACAGAAAGAACTTGCACTGTGTTCTAATGTTCCTGAGGAAATGTGGAAATTAGGAAGTACAAGGAGCAGAGTAATCACAAAACTTAGTTCACTCACCTTGCATAATGTGTCTTATTCTCTCTAATTTACTCATGCACAATTGTCTATTAGGTTAAATATGTCCTCTGAATTCACTGGGAAGTGACAATGACCTCACTTAAGGAGAGGCTCTGGTGAACTCTGGAGGATTTGAGGGAGGAGGAATTTAAGCAGTTGAAATGGATCCTCCAGCAAGCAGACATCATGCACACAATCATCCCACATCTTGAAGTCTACCCAGCCATCCCTGCCACCAGGATGGAGAAGACAGACAGGCAGGACACAGTTGTTCAGATGGTGCAGTTCTACGGCCTTAACGGAGCTCTGGAAGTGACAAGGAAGCTTTTCATAAAGATCAACAGAAATGATCTAGTGCAGCAATTACCAGACATCACCTCAGCACCAAGAGGTATTACCTCATGGGAAATTAAAAGTAAAATTGTTTTTGATCAGTTTACTTATGTTGAAGCTTTTGTAAACATTCTTGTCTTGTTCTTTCTCTTTCATTGTTGCAGTAGTTGATGTGGCGGCCACCCTTCCTCACCTTGTCTCTGCGGACAGTCAGACTGAAGGTAAAGGTTTTGTTTGATGAACCATGTTTTTGCTGTAGCCATTGTCCACTTAGTACATTCGTTATAATGATTAAGGACTGATTTCGTTATTTGACTATATGGGCAGTCCATATCATTGCAGCTTTGTGCGAAGACAAACTGATATGTTCTCGTAATTTTCCATGTGTCTTTATAAAGTAGCATGACTGGTTATTTTTGGCTATTATTGTGCACATTAAGGCCATATTGTGGAAGAGAGCAATTGAGGTATATTCAGTGGGTTGGTTATTAACAACTTAAGGCCCGATGTCAAATATACCTCAAAACAAAGACTTTGTTGAATCAGTGTAACTATCTGAAACTATCTTTCTGATGGCGGAATTGGGGGGCATGTGTCCAATAATTTTTGAAACTTTCTGAAACTGACGATCTGTTAAGCACGCCGACTTTATGGTGAGTTAATATCGTGAGGTTCAAACTTCTCTGTCAAACTCAGGCTTACCAAGCTGACAGTTGGTGATACAATTATGCAGATCAGTGCGATTAAACCATTGCAGAGGAAGATGGTGCAACAAGATGATGTAATTAAAAGAGACGTCAGTCAGACCTCCATTAGTAAAAAAACAATGTAGGAAACATGCTATTTATGTTAGTTTCAGTGGCGGTTTTTGCTATGGGCAATGTGGGCAACCGCCCAGGGCGCAATCTACTTGGGGGCGCACGAGCGCTCTCAAAAAAAAGAAAGAAAAAAAAAAAAAAAAGTCCGTCCTCAAAAAAAGAAAAGCGCGCCCTCAAAAAAAAATCGCCAGTTTTCTAGACTAATACCGCTCATTTCCACATCAAGTTGGTGCATTGGGCGATGAGGCGCCCCTACTATCACGTCAACTTGCTGCTGAGAGTCATGTATACAGGTTGTGTGTGTCAGAAGAAAAGGCAAAGGGGGGGGGGGGGGGGGGGTCAACTTGCGACTGCAGAGGCTGTGAGCAGGTTGTGAGTGAGTCTCACTCTCAGAGGAAAAGCAAGGGGGGAGGGGGGCGGGGGATAGACTGACCTGTGATGATTATGAGCCCAGGCCACACAACACAAACTGCTGCTTCCAAATAAATAATAATATATTTATAAAATTAATACAGACCCGTTATAGCTACATGTAAGTTATTGGAAAATGCAATAAATAAATAAATAAATAACTTTACACCTGCACTTTCATGTGGTGAAGCACTCCCTGATAGCATCTAATCACCCAGAAAACATTTTAATGCCAGTTGTAAAAAGGGTGTTTATTTTATTTTATTCATTTGTATGATGACGGATGTGTGTAATTTACTTTGGTGTTTACATACATACTATATTTCATTTATTTATCTTAATTTTTGTGTTATGAAGGATTTGTAGGGAGGGGCGCCGATAGTCGGTCCGCCCAGGGCGCAAAACCAGCCAGAACCGCCTCTGGTTAGTTTCATGTATGAATTTAAGGAACGTTACACTCTAGTCATTGCTCCACACATATCTGATGTTTTTGTCTGCCACCATCTTTAGTCTTTTACATGGAGCAGAAGGTTCAGTGGACAAAGTCCACTTTTTTCCAGTGTACCAAATGCTTTTAAGAGGGTTGGGTTCATCTTGCATGTAAGGGTTAGTCATTTATGAAACTGTCTGAATCTTAATACATTTATCCACAGGCTGCCTTGTCTCTTATGTCACTTTGTTCGACACAGATTTGATGGTGCCAGTACCAAAGCCTCCACGGCCAATCACGTCATACCAACAAATACTCCAATCTAATCTTCAGAACCGGTTTATATGTGTGCAAGATGGACCGTCAGATACGGAGGATAAAAAACTTCTGGAAGATATTTATACACCGCTTTACATCACAGATGGAAACAACATGACAATTAACCGGCAACATGAGGTCAGGCAGATTGAGATGGCATCAAGAAATCCAGTGGGAACAGAAACATCAATCAAACCCTGTGATATCTTCAAACACCCTTCTGGAAAATACAGACCCATAAGAACAGTGCTAACCAATGGGATCGCAGGAATTGGCAAAACATTCCTTGTGCACAAGTTCATCTTTGACTGGGCTGAGAGACAAAACAATCAAGATGTACATCTCATATTCCCACTCGCTTTCCGCCAAATGAATTTACTGAACGGAAGAAAGTTTTGTCTCGCGAAGCTAATTCACAAATGCATCAGTGAAACCAAAGACATCAAAGAAGAGGCTCTTAATTACATTTTCACAACACTGCAGGAGTCAGGGAACACTAACTATGACAAGAGTAAATTTAAACTTTTGTTTGTGTTGGATGGACTTGATGAAAACCGCCTTCAACTAGACTTCACTGCCAAAGAAAAACACACAGTCGATTTGACAAAGTCAACTGGGGTAGAAGAACTGCTTATGACCCTCATTAAAGGGACTCTGCTTCCTTCTGCTCGTCTCTGGATAACCACACGACCTGCAGCAGCCAATCAGATCTCTCTTGAGTTTGTTGACATGGTATCAGAAGTGAGAGGTTTCACTGACCCTCAGAAAGAGGAGTACTTCAGGAAGAGATTCAGTCATGATGAGCACGCCAGCCGAATCATCTCCCACATCAAGACATCACAAAGCCTCCATATTATGTGCCACATCCCAGTCTTCTGCTGGATCACTGCAACAGTTCTGGAGGATGTGTTGAAAACCAATGAGAGAGGAGAGCTGCCCAAGACCCTGACTGAGATGTACACTGAATTCCTGGCATTTCAGATCAAACAAACAAAAAAGAAGTACGGCACAAAAAAGAGCATTCAGTACATCCAGTCACTTGCGAAACTGGCTTTTGAACAGCTTGAGAAAAGGAACCTGATCTTCTATGAGAAAGACCTAAAAGAGAGTGGTATTGATTTCAGTGAAGCGTCTGTGTGCTCTGGGGTGTTCACACAGATCTTTAAGAAAGAGCACTTGAGGAAGAAGGACAAGGATAAGGGTAGGATGTTCAGTTTTGTCCATCTGAGCATTCAGGAGTTTCTGGCTGCTTTTTATGTGGAGCTGTCACTCATTAACAGCAACAAGAATGTGATGGCTGAATCCAAACCAACTTCAAAAAGTCTGGGGATGTTTTCCAGCAAATCATCTGCAACAGAGGTCCATCGGATTGCTATTGATAAAGCCTTAGAGAGCCCAGATGGAACCACCACAAACAAGGGCTGTGACTTTTTCCAAAACATTAAATTTGAACAAATTTAAACTAAAATTAGTTCAATATATTAACTTATATGTTCAAATCAATTTGAACACAATCCACTTAGTCTGAACTACAGTGTAGAATTCATAATGTACATTGATTTGTGGTTCCCTTGCTGCTTCACATGAGTGACAAGATTACTGTGAGGAAGTTGCATTTTATGTCAGCTGACAGCTTTACTGTTATACATCAATTCTTGATCTATGGTGTCAAATTAAAAAAAAACTTACGACTGCATGCCCTCATGGTATTAGAGCAGCAAAATAATATCCCCAGTCATAATATCTCAAATTAAAGTAAAACTAGTATATTATGCCTTTCAGATTAATGCTATCATTATTAGAAATTATATAATTCATAACAATGACATGAAATTACATTATGTAATACAACAATGACATTTAGATTAAAAAGTCAACATTTTCATATGTTCTTTCTGTTCTTTCATTCATGTTTTAAGGCTGAATTTGTGCAAACTGTCCTGGATAAGCTGTGAACCTCTGGCCTCAGCTCTAAGCTCACAGTCCTCCAGTCTGGCAGAACTGGACCTGAGCAACAATGACCTGCAGGATTCAGGGGTGAAGCTGATTTCCACTGGACTGACAAGTCCACACTGTAGACTGGAAACTCTAAGGTCAAAATTCCTGAATTTGTTTCATAAATTATGAAAAGTTGGGATAAAAAATGGCAAAAACAAATTTTGTAGTGTGAGAAAATACAACTTTCTCTCTCTCTGTCTCCGTAGTCTATCAGGCTGTCAGGTCGCAGAGGAAGGCTGTGCTTCTCTGGTCTCAGCTCTGAACTCCAACCCCTCCCACCTGAGAGAGCTGGACCTGAGCTTCAATCATCCAGGAGACTCTGGGGTGACCCTGCTTTCTGCTGGATTGCAGGATCCACAGTGGAGACTGGACACTCTCAGGTATGGCTATAATAGCTGAAACAAGGCTGAAAGATTACATACCGTTCCCCTATCACTGTGTCAAATTCAGGTATATTAACATGTGTAAATGCATATGGAAAATTAATGTTCTTTGCTTCAATACTGGTCTTTCTCCAGGGTGGACCATTGTGGAGAGCACCGCTTGAAATCTGGTCTGAAGAAGTGTAAGTGTATATTTTAATAAAAGTCACAAGAACAAAGCAGCATGCAATACAGATTGGGGACAAATTAAAGGAACAAACAAGATAAAGTGTCTTAATAAGGTGTTGGATCACCACATGCTGCCAAAACAACTTCAATGCATTTTGACATTGAGTCTCTGAACTCTACTGGAGTATTGATTTGCAGTCACTATTCCCTCTAAAGGGACAAGTGGACTAGTGCCAGCAAAAATCCCCCACAGCAAAACAGAAAAATTCATTCCATTTTTTTCTTTGTCACCCATCTGTACATTTCTATTTCAACTCAAAATACAGGAATGGGACATAATATACATTCAAATAGTGCATATGAAAAAAGTCATATTAAGAGAACACACACTGAATCTGATGTTGACTGGTTCTTTCCATCAGATGCATGTGAACTCACACTGGACCCAAATACAGCACACCGAGGCCTCATCTTGTCTGACAAAAATAGAACAGTGACACGGCCATATCCTGATCACCCTGAAAGGTTTGATGGCTGGTGTCAGCTTCTGTGCAGAGAGGGTTTGACCAGCCGCTGTTACTGGGAAGTTGAGTGGAATGGAAGGATTTTTGTTGCGGTGACTTACAGAGAAAGCAGCAGGAGTGGAGACACTGTTAACCGCTGTCTTGGATGGAATGAAAAGTCCTGGACTCTGAAGTGCAGTGATGAGGGGTACAACACTTTGTACAGTAAAGCTATCACAAACATGTTGTTCCAACCCCTCGACACTAAAAGAGTCTCAGTGTATCTGGACTGGCCTGCTGGCACTCTGTCCTTCTACAGTGTCTCGTCTGACACACTGATTCAACTCTACACCTTCTACGCCCACTTCACGGAACCCCTTTACCCTAGCTTCAGGATAGGGTTAGGCAGCTCAATGACACTGTGTCAGATGGACGAGGAAGAGTTGCCACCTGTATGAAGAATTTAGGACTTGTGCTGACTAAGGACGGGTTCTCTCAGGCTTAATTGGTGGACTGCTGTTGCTGGCAGTCAGTAGTTGCTGGAAATGTTTCCTATTTTGTCTCGACTGTTCTGTGTCCTTCCCCATGTAATTTTGCTGACCATTGCACAACATTTATTTGCTTTTTATTTTTTATTTTTAATGGCAAGACACAATATTTCAATGCTTTAATAAAAAAACAAAATCATTGTAGTCCTCATTACTATTCAATCAATACACAGTAGTGCACAGTATTATGTAGTGCATATTGTAGTTTACAGTAAAAATCTGTAAATATACACTTTTGAAAGAAGTTAAGATTAACTCTGTTGCCAGTTCTTAATTGAAAAATATGTGTAACAGTGTGTACTCTTATTCCTAAGGTCCTGTGTGCTGATTCTGAAGTGAAAATACAGTGACAGGTTGTAATGGATATTCTCAACCATGAGAGGGCACTATGGTCTAAAATCTGGATGGTACAGTTAACCTGTTCAAGCTCCTGAGCTTCTGTAATAGAAGCATGCCAATAAATATAGAGGTAAAGAAAATGCCCATGAATGTTTGGGTTGAAATGCTGGTGAAACAATATGTGAAATTATACATATTTGAAAAACTATTGATAAAGCATTAGTTAACAAATAGGAAGTTATACAAACTAATATATTTCTATGTAACACGTCTAAATAATCTAAGATGTTATTGTATTTTTGTTAATTAAAGATATTCAGCAATTCAATAGTATCATTCAATAGTAATATTTATTTCCTTGCTGCATTTTTATATATAAAATATTTTGATTAACCTCTTAAAATGATTCAAGAGATTAAAGATTCATGAGGTTTTATTGTCACAATCACACAGCATGTGGCAACATTGAAGTCAGTGAAGTTTGGCTTCTTCAAGTTCTAGTTCCAAGTAGTGAATAGAAAATATATATCTAAAAAAATAAGAGAAATATATTAAAATGAGGGAAAGGTGTGTGGTTCCTGTACCTTCCTGAAATCCAACACTATCTCCTTGGTCTTGCAGATGTTGAAATGGAGGTTGTTGTTCTGACGCTATGTTGGCTGTTACTTCCTCTCTGTAAGCCAATGATGCCAGTCACTGGGCCTCTCATGATGGCAGTGATCGGGCTGGTGATGGCAAGGTATGGGCAAATGATGGTGGTAATTGGTGGTGTCATCTGAAAACTTTATGAACGTGTTGGAGCTGTGTGTTGTGTGTCTCAAGCATCATGGGGGAGTAAATGATGTCACTGAGCCTCACCCTCTGGGTCCTGTTTGTCAGGAAGACCAGGATCCAACTGCCACAGTTGCTAAGCCCACTTATTATAGGTGATTTTGACCTTGTTTTTCTGTAAAGTAGCTCACAAATATTGGTTGTAACAGGTTGCTGTTTTTGGGCTTGTTTCTAAAGTCTAGTGGCATATTTGTGCTTACTCGGGGTGTGTATTGGCAAGAATCTGGCGATACGATACATATTGCGATACAGAGGTTATAATAATGGGGTTGTTTCCTCGCCCATAGGTTTGCCTATACAATTACATGGGTACAGACATTGAGGGACCTCTAAGCGGGATATAGACACAATTAGGCCACAGCCACAGGTCTTGGCTTCATGCAGTCCAAATTTGGAGTCAAAAGACCAAGATTTGTTATTTTTCAACAGATATGTCCGTGAAAAAAAAGTTCACAAGCAGTGAATAATGCCATTTGTTTATGGACAACTAAACCTGATAGTGTAGTGTCATACACTGTTGGAAACCTCAGACTATTGGCTAAAAGGTTATCAACTTCATTTCACTGAAAATTTCAAATGGCTTTCAATCAAACCCACGTTGTCGTCGGTCGGTCACATGTCCTCATTGGCTTTGGAGGCATGTACTGCCTCATCCTAAGCACTGATTAGCTGGCATGTGGTGTCGTATGAAACAGGAGGAGTGTCCCACAGATGAACGTGTAGGTCAGGAAATGACGTAAAGGGGACCGTATATGGTTTGTTCCGCGTGTGTTACATTACGTGTTGGACTAAATACATGAACATATTGAGGAAAGTATTTCGGTTAAATGGAAACAGATTTCATATTTCACAAGAATGGATACTTGGCGAGCTGTCCTGTGTCATAAGATGACCGTTGTGGTTAAAGGGAAGACTTTAATGTATGTAGGCATTATAGCTGTTTTTACTTTAGCTGAGTGGCTAGCCGAGCCAATTGCTAATACTATTACGGCTGTGAGCAACCATAAGTCGTGAGTGGTCTTGAATGAATCAGGGTAATCTAAGCTTTCTAACAATACACAGCATGCATATATATGTTATATATATATATTGGTGTTTAAAACATTCAGAAGAACTTGTCGCTACCTCCCAACCTCCGACCCGTCCCGTAGGCGGAACAGCGTGTTCTGAGAAGGTAATGTTACGTCGCCATGATGCCTCGACAGATGCCCTCGCAAATTTGCCGTGTTACCAGAGTATTTGATTCTGGCATTGCAGAGTTTACAGACTGCATGGCTCTTCACGAAGTCTTTACTGCCTTCCTTAGTTGAAAATCCAAAATGCGTCCACACATCAGCTTTGAAAGCTGCGGGAGCCGGCTGTAAAATCCCTTCGTCTTCCGCCATGCTGGTGCTAAATTAGTTGAGCTTGAGTTTGGCTGTGTTCGAAGCTGCATACTTCCGGTCATTTTCACAAAATAAAAAACCTGTTACCTTTTTATTATTAAGAAAACCATAACGATAGAATTGGTGCTTTTATTTTGAAAACAGGAAGCAAACATACCCTCGCTGTAGCTAACTTGAAACCACTGAGGTAGTGATCTGTGACGTTTGTATTTTGGGTTTTTTTCAGAAGTTACGTTGCATTTTGGGTAATGAGTGTGAGTAGTCAGCTCTTGATGCATACTCCGCATTTCTGGAGAATCTAGTAAACCATCCGGGAACTTCTCACATACTCTAAATCACATACTACGCAGTTGAAACACACTACATACTTCAAATGACGTCAGAGTTAGTACGAGTAGTAGGACAGTATGCGGTTTCGAACAGACCCATAGACTTCTTAACAGCTTTAATTTAAAAGAAGGACATTTTTTTATATTTACGTTTTTTAAACTATTCTTCTGTACATGGCTCACTGGTGTGCATTCACCCCATATATGTGATGAAGCAGCATCATTTCACTGAGTGATGCAGTGTCTCAATTTGTCTAAACAGCACAGCAGGGATTTACTGGTTTATGCTGAGCACTAGAGTGTGAAGACTGTGGGAGCGCATACACCTAATGCTTAGCTAAACAGCAACGGTATTTTTAATGTAGTCCACTTGTGGCCCTGACCAAAAAAAAATTCCAATATAAATCATCTAATAATTATTATTTTCTCTCCATGCACGCCTCATTTGGTGGTTTGAAGCTACTCTGTGTATAGAGTTGCATCTTGGTCCTGCAACAATCAGCATGCTTGCCACAACATGACTGTGCTTTGCTGTTTTTTGGAATCTGCCCCATAAATGGGAAGGGTCGCTGTGTGCACTATCAAATGTATACACACAAAAGCTTGAACCTCAAAGTCCCCTTCCACTCGAAAAATGTGCTTCACTTCAATGTTTGAGTTTCACCGTGCAAAACTATGTATGTGCAGACTTTGACACTAGAAGACTGTTTTCACATTCATATGCTGAAGGGAGAAAGTTTGTCTGTTTCTTCCAGTCATCTGAGTTAAGATTAGTTGTGACATCACAATTAGTTTGGAGCCAGTCGTGGTAGTATATAGTTTATACAATTTACACAAATGTGATGAAGAAACTTACAGCCTCCAGTGCACATACACTGAAAATGGACTTTACAGTGAGGTAGGAGACATCTTGTGTCCAGCACATTTGAAATGAACAATATTTGCATATTCATATACAAACAAAATGATTAATTTTGTTTTGTATTAGAAACCATATCAGACAGAAATTATTCAAATCAGAGTATTTTATGTCTTAAAACATGTCTGGAATCTTTAAAGCGGCAGTAATCAGCATTTAAAAAAAAAATCCAAACAAGGCATCAGTAGTGTATGTCTGATATGAAAGGTTTAGTGATAAACCCACAAATAATGATTTTCATCTTTGGTAGTCTGTCCAACATGTAACCCCTTTTTACAGGCACAGCAGGCAGCTATTTCCAGTGAAAAAGCTCTGGTAAAAAGTGGAGTGTTTAGATATTAGCGAATACCAAACAGACTAAGTAACAGAAAGAGTAAAAGATGTGTGAAGGGGCAACTATTTGCTCTTTCATTCCCGATAACAACTTTATGTGTGATTGGTTGTGTTTAAGGCTTTTTTTGCTTCCTTATTTGAATACATGACTGGTGACATTTATGACCTCCCACACCTCCATATTGCACCCTGGCATCACCTAAGTAACACCCAAACGAAGCATCAACAACTGTAATGCTCCTACGGTACAAATATTCTTTTTTATCCTTTTACCATTGCACCTTTAGCCCTGGTGCTTCAACAGCAGATATACTACAATTATGAAATGAGTTTTTAAGTGGGGAGTAAAAATATCCCTTTCTTCTCTAGTTCCATGCACCATTGTTACATTCAAGACACTTAAGGGCCACTTCATTTTGTTCCATTCACTCACTTGGGAACAGACATGATAAGCCAATCTGGTGTACAACATATCTGCAGAACACATTTACTCATCACTCACTCACCAGTCTTTCCTTACCTTCCTTTCTCCATTGTTGATACAGCTGTGTGCATTTTCAATTTCCCTGATAAATCCAATCTCTCTACCACCGTACACTTTATAATTCACAATATAAATAACACTTCCATCCTCCTCCAGAACCTTTGTGAGTATGACTTGGAAAATACAATCAATCAAATGCTGTCAGTCTGGACTTTCTTATTCATTAATAGTAATTATAATGACAGTGTGCAGGGCAGTTGTTCACCAAACAGTCATCTGGTTATTATAAAGGGTATTAGTTAGCACACATTGAGTGGGATATGATGCAGGGCATGAACACTGTGTGTGTGTGTGTGTGTGTGTGTGTGTGTGTGTGTGTGTGTGTGTGTGTGTGTGTGTGTGTGTGTGTGTGTGTGTTCGGTTCAACATTTAGGGATATACACTTATTTTCTTTCTATGTTGAATATGAAGCTGGAGCCAGCTGCTAGTTAGCTAAGCTTAGCACGAAGACTGTACAGAGAAGGAAACAGATTGTCTATTTTACAGGTGTCTTGTTCTGGGGGTCTCTGCTGGTTTCCTAACAAGTGTTCTCAGCATTTTTAGTACATATTTGACAAACTAAATATAACATGTTTATTTGTGAGCTTCAGCGATGATAGAAGGCAGATTTTGCTACCTTTGGATGGAGCCAGGCTAGCTGTTCCTCCTGTTTCCAATCTTTATGCTAAGCTAACCAGATGCTGATTGCAATATGTATTTACCGTACAAACAGAGTGGTATCAATCTTCTTATTTGGTTCTCAATAAGATGAAAAACAAATGATGACGTGCTTGGACGAAGTGGTAGGGTGAATTATAATTCTTGATAATCTGATACTTTATTTTATTTTAATTTAATATAGTACTAGATTTTTTCTGTACTTCATACTTCATTTTTGGCATTTGTGATTTTTATGATTTTATATGATTATCTATCTATCTATCTATCTATCTATCTATCTATCTATCTATCTATCTATCTATCTATCTATATATATATATATATTTGGGGGGTGGGCTGAAAAGGGGCCCAGGGCGCTGCACAAGCTAGAACTGCCACTGTTGTGGACATTTACTGCTGTAATGTTTGAAAGCGGTGAGGTTGATTGTTGAGCAGGTCATACAAAGTAATGCTCTTTGAACTTGAAAAAAAATATGCATGTAATCACTTGTTCGTTTAGTCTTTCTCCTGTGTAGAAACTCTGACTAATGCTGAGTGCAATTAGCAAAAACAAAGCAGCATTAGTTCCATACAAGTGATCCCAGGTCACGATGGGGAAATTAGCGGCGTGTATCTCGCCTTCTGGCACACATTCAATACACATCTCAATACTAAGCTACATTGAACAAGCCACAAAACATTTCACATTACATACACCCCAACACGTTGTCTGCACAGATGCACATGCTAAATACACACACCTTTGTGCACACAGAAGTACTCTCATACAACATAGACCTTTAAGTACACTGCACACACACACCTCTGTCTCTGCTCTCTATAACACACACACAAAGCCCCCAGCAAGGCAAAAGTCTCTGCAGCAAATGATTGAGTGATCTAATTATGAAGAGGGGGAAAGCATCCAGTCATGTTTACAAGCAGTATTCATTACCTGCAGTATTTCAGCAGAGACCCATAACATATGGAGCAAATTAATACGATATGGATTCAGTGCTTCTGGGTTGAAAAACTGCGATAGCTAGTATGCACATATTGTCACATGCATGTATAAACATACATGAAGTTACATACTTGAGGGAACAATAGCTGTTTTTGCTGACATTTCATAACCTGACAGACAGTTTTTCTAGCTTTGCAATAATGCATGTGAAACTATAATGCTTTAGTTTCTGACAAGAGAAGAAAACAACAGGATGGAAAAAACACCTAAGATGTAATAAGAATCAGGTAACTAATTTTTAAACACTGCCTGAGCCACAGTGGTATAGTATGAGTTGTTCAGCAGCCAGAAATCTAGTTAAATTACAGACCATGTTTAACTGGCTGGTAAAGAGATTTTTGATAACTGTTCAAGGAAAATGCAGCCTCAAACATGTATTTACTGTTTTCTCTTTGAAATCAGCCTCACAAATGTCACATACAAATAATTTAAAAGTGGCTACACAGAGAATATCACAATAAACCACATCTGTGTTTTTTAGTATAATGTCTAGATATTAAAATCATCTCATCATTTCAGTATGCTGGTGTTTTAGCTCAAAGCTCAGCCTCACAGAGCTGATAGCGTGGCTGGAGACTCATTATGTCTAATTTATGGTGTACTTCTTGGCGTATAAACTCATTTACTTATGCTTCACTTTACTTTATTTCCTATTATGATATGTCAAAGCTGAAATACTGCTGTTACAACTCTTGGTCTTGGATTCTCAGAATGTGACAGCAAAATCAGATTTTTATTGCTAATAATGGTAAGTATATAGTATAAAGTATATGACTAAAAACTATTTTTTTGAGTGGAGGGGGACTTTTAGGACACCTTGACGTGCAGAGGAGGAGCTTTGGATCAGAGCATAATCCTGTGATTAAAAGAATACTCCACTTATTTAGCATTTGCACTCCTATAACACCATCAAGACTTATGATGGTCATGAGCCAAAAGTGATCTTTTTTATTCTAAGCATTCCTTGTCAAGAACCTGCCCCCTTTATTACAATACAACTCAACTCAATTCACTTGACTGTATAGATTTAGGTGTGTTCACAGTAGCATCTAATGTAGCCTTGAGCCTCTATAGCCTCAAGCACTCCTAGAATCTTTCCATTTTCAAACTTGTCATCAGACCCAACTGTCTCCACCCCTGGAGCTGAAAAAGGCTTCATACAACTTTTTCTCCACATATGCAATAATACTCCACAAGACCTTTGAAGACACTTTGGGAATAGGGAATAGGATGCTCAGCTGCTGTGGCTCCACTTTATGATTCCGCTTAATTAGACCTATTTTTTTTACAATTAAAATGTCCAGCTGTATTGGCCCAACATGTAAAAATAAAAGAAGTAAAAAGACAGAGTAATGATGGACAAGGAGATGGAAAAAGAGAGCTTTTGACAAAGAAAGACAGATCCCTGCGTAATTGACATATTTAGTGTAGTCTGATATGAAGCTACATTCAAAAAGTAGCCTCATGGTATGAAGCCATGTTTAATTCAAAGTAGCAATTCAAGTGTGGGAATACTTTTCTTTGTTATTATTTGTCCTAATGTCTTTCCCTATGGTCTGGACCTTGCTGACAGACAGAGAGAGATGAGATGAGGGAGAGGTTAGATGAGTCTGATCTCAGTCTGATTGGACCTGTAGTAAAATGATTGGCAGCCTCAGACGAAGCTGTCTCTTGTCGCCCCAATTCTGGACCTGAGATTAAATGGCTCCTTTTCAATTTTTACCCGCCACTACTCATATACAGTGTGGCTGACAGGGTGGTTATACCACTGTGTCTTTGTGTCATATGGAATACAGTGGAGCATTTTGGGGAAAGGTGGAGGACGGCATCCCACTAAAGTCATGAGCTGGTCCAAATGGAATTTGTTGACGGAACACATCTGGCTTTACAAGCATAAATCCAGTGAACAATTCATTAAAAAAATAAAAAAATAAAACTTTAATGATAGTTTACCATCTGGCCTGTCAAACTTCATGTTAGAGCGTGGAACACAACAGCAAGAGAAAAAACACAAGAACAGAAGTGCGTGTTTGCCTGTTCTAACATAAGCTACAAACATTAGCTTGTCTGTCTAACGGCAACCACAAGAGACAAAAACAAGAACAAAAGTGTGTTAGCCTTCGTAAGCTAACGTAAGCTACAAACATCAGCTTAACTAGCTTTCCCCAGTGCTGTTTTCAAAAGGTAAGACACATGCCGTTAGCTAATTAGAAAAATAAGCTTAGAGTTAGCATCTCTGTTATCAAAATTAAACAGTATTACATTTTCCTTTTCACTTGTAAAAGTGAAGCATACTGTTTGAAAATACACACATTAAAGCAGAAATCTAACTGCTGTGTTCGTTGTTATTTTTTATTTTTAATACTGCGCTAGGGCTTGATCAACCCTTAAATACATGAACAGTGCTGCTCCTTTATTTCCATGTCCTCTACATCAATCATCAGCTTGTGAGGATAGTAACTTTTTGCCTGGGACATGCAGCTTTAGCTTTGATCTTTTAGCACAATATACTGTATTCAGTCATGAAGCACATTTTTAAGACCCTTTTCTTGTTTTAAAATGAATCAGCTGGAAACAATAAAATGCTGGATATGGAGGTTTCAACCACCTCTCAGAGTTTTAGTGTTTAGCATTTAGCATTTTACACCAGCTAGCTACAGCTGATAAAATCAGTAGCAGCTGTCATTCCAAAACTGGTGGATGTCAGCTTGAAATGAAAAGCCTGCTTTTGTTAAACTACTGTTTAAGATTGAAGAAGCACTGTTTCGAAATTATTGTAGAATATCTTTGTATATATATGCCACTGTTATAAACTGCATGTGTGCCATGGAAAGATGGATGTAGTAAAAGTTGCTAACGTGGGTATGGTTTAATGAACAGTCAGTTGCCAGATTTTTAAAGGGAACATGTTATGCTTTTTCTGGTTTTCTGTTATTTATACACTTATAATTTATGTTAAACATGTTAAAACATGATCCAAAACTCAAGGTAAACAAATATAGAAATGCTCCCTACAAGTCAAAAGCGGGGGCTTCAACCTGTTCTGAGCTTTATTTGAAACATTTTTTTCTACCTTGCCAACAAGTGCCAGCTAATGTCAGCTTGTCCTGCATGCCCATAAACAACTGTCTGTTCTGTAACCGTTGTTGTTGCTAAGTTTTTTCCATGTGTTAATCTGTTGCATGTTTAAGTTGTTTCTTTAACTGCATTTTTCCCTTCTCTTTTTCATCTGGGTATCATCATTATATCAGTATTAAGTGATTAACACTCATTAACACTTTTTTCTTGGCAGCTTCTGCACCTTCCAAAAACTAGAGTCGTGAGGACATGGAAGGAAAAAGTAAAAAGAAATGATCATTAAATGGATTAAATAAATATTGCAGTGTGTTTGCACACCACCAGGTGCGTTGTCCTTGCTTATCCCTGGAGAAAGTAGTGACAGCCAGAGTGATGTCACCTATTTTCTTTAGCAAAAAGGCTCCCTTGGTGGTTAACTGGATTTAAGATTAGCTTTGTCTTTGTCTGCATATGGCTCACCGGAGTCGCTGTAAAAAACAAAAGCAATGACAAACAAAAGCATTGACTGGAAGCTAAAAAGAGGGAGAAAAAGGTTTGTGTTTGAAACAATTCAGAGTTTGTGTTGGAACCGAAGTTAAATGTAGAGATTTAAAAAATAATAGCAAATAATATTATTAAGATACTTACTAGATATAAATTCAATTTAATATGCAATCACAACAGACATTTAAAGCCTGCATGAAACAAATTCTTTGTGCTGACTTTTACCCTAGTGGCATCCTTGATTACTCTTGCTGCATTCTTGGCTGATGCCATCAAGATAATGTCAGATCTAATATGTTGTCAGGGAAAACCCTGAGCCCAAATCATGCCTTTAAGAAATATACCCTCAGTCAAAATCCACGTTTCTCATCTTACGCAGCTCATCTTGCCAAATCTCTCCCATGGCTTAGGGCAGCCAGCCCGCAATCGTATCTGTGGTTTTCAAAGGAACATGTGATGACTCTCCAGTGATTATAACTCAGAGTTTCTTAACTTGTAGGATGTTAATTTAAGTTTTTATATCCAAATGAGTCATAATGCGTTGTAGATATCTAAATGTCTTTCCCACCCTAAGACTTGAAAAATATCTAGAAAGTAATATGTTTTATCTGAGAGTCAATGCAGAGGGGCTTAAATCAGTGCAGATATGAAACCCAGCAGTGTTAATGGTCTAATATGCTCTCAAAGTTCTCCCTTGAGACGTTCATTGGCAAACAGCTGCTGAAATGGAAGCTGTAGGTAGTTTTCTTGGTAGGTATTGATGACCACCAAGTGGCATCGATATGGTCCCTGAGAGAGCTGATCAGAGAGATGCACTGGGCTAATACTGCCTTTTTATTAATGTCTCCTGCCATTGAACATGCCAAAGACTCATGTAAACTTACTTTGGGTGTGCGTTCACTTAATGTGTTCTTCCAAACACCAAGGGTTGTCAAGGGTTTCAAAGTGGTTTTGTCCACCTTTGACCCAGGCATGCACAATATTCTGGTGTGAGTAGAAATAAGTCATGCTACATAAGGATAATAGAGAAACAAACTCTAATTGGAGTTGATTTATATGGCCAGTGACAATAGGACTGTTTCTAGGTCAATGGGCACATTACTACCGTAGCAACGTTCTGTTTGACCAGTCACCTTCAGATTTATTCATATATGTTGTTTTTGTTAGCACTTATTAGAGCATTATACATGGTGAAACCATGACTGAGTTTAGATGGTACTTTAGTCAGATTCCTGAGATTGGTTAAAACTTGTGTGTCAATGACCAATGGAAAAGAGCACTAATGAGTCTAAAAGAAACCTTTCCAGTTTCCCAGGTCTAACCTGGGAGAGTTTTGTATGACTGAGATTTTGCTATGTATGTGCATCAGAGCTAAATGTGTCAAACTGTGCAGGAGGAGCTGACGCTCTGATAAGGAGCGCTGCAGCCCAGGCAGCACCCCCCTTCCTGCACTAATGCTTTGACCACTAGTGACTTAATTATTCAGAGATGACTTTTAAGTGTCCCTTTTAAAAAAAAAAAAAAAAATTTCACACCCATTACTTACACATACCTCATTTTAATACCACATGGGTTATTGGTGCAGGTTATTAGTTAGCCTAAATGAGTACCAGATTAAATTATTAAAAGTCCTAGAGAAATGATTACAATTTTATTTCCCAAAGTGGTTTTGAATCCTCTGTTGTGATGAATTAATACCCTTTGTAATGACCGTAAAAAGTAGTAAAGTAGTAGTATCAGCCTAAAAATAGTCACTAAGTTTAAGTTGTTCACTGTATTACTTCCAAGGTAAAACCTCCAAATTCTGGAGACATGACCTCCATGTCCTCATGGTTGCTAATGCCCTGGCAGGATATTTTGTAAATATAATAATAATATTTGATTAAATCTGGTGGAGTATTACATATTTTATGTCTTTATTGTTGGGACAGTGTGGAGATGACAGGAAATGAAGGGAGAGAGATGGTTACAGTTACCAGAAGGAAACTGGAGTGCACCAACACGATTGGTTTTTATGTGCATCCAGGATTTTTTGACAATGGGCATGTTTTAAAATGTTTACAATTTTCTCAGGAATTGCTGCAATTCTGCCAAATAGTTGAGCTCATAGGACTTGGTTTTACAATCCCGTACTGTAATTGGCAGTCATTCCTTGAGTAGGGGTAGAGGTTAACGCTTCACTGAGGTCATCAGGTGCACATCCTCTTTCCTTGGTGTTTCGTTGATAGGCAACAGCAACAGAACTTCAAAAGGAACAGTCGAGTGTAGGTTTCTAATGATTCTTAGGAACATATATTAAGTTAAATATGTGTACTAGAGTTGGTCATTGTTAAATTTTAAACATAGTATCTTTAAATGAAATGATCTTTTAAAGATACTATGTTTAAAAGGTTAAGCAGCCTTTGGCCAGAGGTGTGCACCCTCCCTGCTCCCTGATGTGGAAGTTTAGTTTAATTTAGTTGGATTTTGGAAGTTATTTTATTTCTAATATTCCTGTTTTTCTGCTGATCGACTACATCTACTGTGTTTTTTTTATTATTATTCAAGATCGATTATATTCAGTGTCTTTTCAACCCTTACATCAATGAAATGCAACAGGAAAAACTTCCCAAAAATTCCAATCATTAAAGATACTTCAACCTACTTTATCAGAAAAAAAATGTAATAATAATAATACAGATCAATTTATATACATTTAAAATATTCAAATATATATATCTGTTATATTATTATCAATGTATATCCTCAAACCATGTTCTATACTATTTCATTGAGTGGTACTGACATCATTCTCAAAATGAACATTCATTTCAACAATTATGTGAGTCACTTGGTCATCATGGTAGAATGGTTAAACATAACTGAGATAATGACTTGGTCATTTTGTTCTGTGATGCATGATCCATGAACAGTCCAGAATCATTTCAAGGCAAGCCATCTCCAGTCTGAGCACAGTGCAGGTATTTGACACAACGCCAAAAAACTACATTCATGCTGTTTGACACTTTTAATCTAATCTAATCTAATTTTCTACTTGCAAATGGCATGAAGTAGTGATGTGAACGGCAGTTCTTTTTACTGTACTGAATCTTTAGAATCCGTTCATTAAAATGATTCGTTCAAAAGATTCGTTCACCGAATCGTTCAGTGCTCTCCAACTCCCTGAACAGATAAACAGCCAAATAATCCGTCATTCAGTTCATGATTCAGCCCTGAGTTTCACGTTCACTTACTGAGGGACGGTGCGTTCAAGGACTATATTATACAAGCGGGAGACGCAGCGCTGCTTATACATGCACTAAAAATATTACACAGTGAAAGTGTCCTCTGTGCACAATAAAATAACATAACATGATGCTACACTGATGTTAGCAACACAGCGCTAATGTTAGCAGTACATGTACTGAACGTGAATCAACTCCTCAGCCCTCAGTGCCCTGAGTCAGTGAGTGACTGACACAGCGCCACTTTCAGCAGTTCGCGAACGTGATTCGTTCGCGAACGATTCATTGAACGACATGCTGAGGACGTGAATCTCGTTCCCGTACTGTGCTGAAAGTGGGCTGAATCATGAACTGAATGACGGCGAATCACGTTCGCGAACGAATCATTGAACGACATGCTAAGGACATGAATCTCGTTCACGTACTGTGCTGAAAGTGGCGCTGTGTCAGTCACTCACTGACTAAGGGACGTTCAGTACCTGTACCGCTAACATCATCCTCTCCTCTCCTCTCATTACTTTATGTGTGCCTAAGTCCATTACGATAATGGGGATGGGGGCGTGTGTGTGTGTTTGTTTTCGTTAGCCGTTAGCTTGGAGAAATTGATGCTATTGGCATGAAAGCGTATCCCCGCGAAGGGGAAACAGAATCACTCAGAGTCAGTCAAAGTGTTGTCGTTCACTGAGTGATTCGTTCGCAGTGAACGAGTGAGTGAGTCGCGGCAGTTCCACTCCCGACCGGCAGCCATGCTCGCGGCTGAGCTCAACTGAACTGAACTGAGAAAGGAACGAAACAATTCATGAAGTGATTCAGTTCACTTCGTTCACTCAAAAGATTTGTTCGTTCGAACGACACGTTCGCGAACGACACACAACACTAGCATGAAGCAATACTGTAGAGTGTGCATTGTCTGAATGAAAACATTACTGTAGTTATGAACAGCTTTCCAAGATTGTGATCATATAGCTAAAAAGTGAATGTGTGTAATACCTGATTCTGCAGATTTATATCCATGTCTTAATCATTCTCATCATTTGTATTATACCCTTAAAAGAATAGCTCAACTGTTTGCTTTCTAACTGCAGCAAATATTTAGCTACAGCTAGCAGGTGGTTAGCTTAGTTTAGCATTAAGACTGGAAACAAGAGGAAATACCTAGCATCTCTCTGTCCAAAGGAAATAATATCATCAATAATCAACATCAAAAGTGTGCATGGTCTATCTCATTTGTTTACAAATGCAAATTTTAACTACACATCAGTTTTTGTAAACTGAATATTATATTAAACATGGTAAAATACTTTTTTACAAGTTGTGGGAAGCTCAGTGACAACATAACATATTTCCAAACTCCATGTCACTGTATTACACTCGTGGATGATATTATTGGTAAGAGTCCTAATTAAGAAATCAGTTTGTCAATTTGTTAGTCAATCTGCAGTAAATAAAAAAAATGTTTTGCAAACTGAAAGACTCTGAGGCCACGAATATTTCCCTGTATCTGTGTGCAAGAGGCGGTGGTCTGAGCAGGTTTTATCGCAAACACAGTTTCATGCCAAAATAAGCACCAAAATTGCTAATCTGCATCAGCTGCGCCATTCCTCCCATAAGCACACCCATATGATGCCCAGAAATGACCAAACAGGCACATATAAACATTTGATTGATATTTGATATGATTTTTTGTTCAAACATAAAAAGATTTAACAAAAGAAAAAGGTTTGAGCCTAAAGACAATTTCATAAAGACTCTTCTCGGACTAGCACTGGCTTTATATCAGCAGGAAAATAGGTTTCTTTGTCTTTTATTGTCAATAGGTCCTGATTGTCAAAGAAGCCTGATTGCAGCTAGTATAGCTCCGATCAAATGTGTAACAACCACTGTCATTAGAATAGAAAAGTAGATATGTAAATTACTGGTCAGTAATGGATGCCAAAGTTTAAAGACGACTGATTGAGGGTCAGCTCCATGACCCTGAAGTGAATGAGCAGGTACGCATGAATAAAACATATTGATGAGACTCCTGATGTATGTTGCTCCAATTTGCTGCAGGGTGTTATTTTTCATTAAAGTAGACTATGAGATGATGTGCTTTGACAAAAAAATACATTTGACACATGCACCACATTAAACATGATATAAGTATAACAGTATGTCCTTACAAGTTGTGCTAAGACAGTGTTTGATGAGGTGAAAAACACCAGCAACACGTGCAGAACAACTTCATAGTGAGAACAATCAGTTTCAGCACACTACATGTTACAAAGAATACTTGAATGAGATGGTGATAGAAAGGCTGAACAGCAGGTTGTCAGTACATTACAAGTGGAGCAGATGATCTAGGGAAAGCTCTATTTGGATGCTTCAAGCTTGTCATTATCTCTCTGAAATATACATGCAGAGCTTGATTGTGCACTGAGGTATGAATCAGGGTGTGTTGTGTATATATGCATGGGTGTGTGTTGCACTTCTGTGAAGCATATTCTAATCTGCATCTGTATGGAACCCAGGGTTAATTCCCTTCATCTGTCTTCAGGAGGAATTCAGTCTTTTGGAAAAGCTCAGTAAACTCCCTTGTGACCATCCCTTGATAAAGGTTAAGTGTCCGCAAGGCTAATCTCTGGACAGCTGTTATAAAAGGACTAATCGAAGGAAGGAGTGTGTTTGTGTGGTTTGAGGCAGCATGGATGGGCTCTTAGAAATAATGTTGATGCAAAGGTACAAACGATTCTACCTCTTCTCTTCTGTGATTGGAGCATCCATGTGTCAAACACTCATACTGATGTGTCAATGGTTGAATGGACCTTTAGACGTTGTTTCGCAGGCATTGCTGTTAGCGCTGGGTGTTGTTTAAAAAATTATACTACTAGTACCAATCCAAGTACCCTTAAAGTGATACCGATACCAACCATAGACTGTATAAAAGAAATGGATGTAACATCCGTGATGTCACCCATTGGTTTGTGGACTGCTGCTCGGAAGCCAACAGATTCGGCTCTGGGCAGTGCCATCTTGAAAATTTCAGGTGCATGCAGGGAAAAATAAAAACATGAATTCTACTTATATGGGCATGAGGCGGAGTCATGGGCACAAACGGCAAAACAAATTTACAAGCGGCGTCCTGAAACAAATTTACAAATATCAACCGAAAAGGGAATGTACCAACTCTGGGGTTGAACCGGAAGTGATAACGGGGAGCAGCCAATACGAGCTGTTGTTGTCTTCGGTAGAGTTCATGGTGAGCCAAGATGGGACAGCGATCGAGTGATGTTTTGCCCGTTTTGTGGACAACGTATGAGCCGCTTAACACGGTTTTGTTTTTCATGTGGTCGGTGTTTGCCACAAAACGGTTCAACCCCTAAAGTTGGTACATTCCCTTTCGGTTGATATTTGTACATTTGTTTCGGGACTTGTAAAAGTGTTATGGTAATGTAATTTTGTTTTATGATATGTAAAAATGTTTTCCAAAATGTAAATTTATCTCAAGCTTTGTAAAAGTGTTTCACATGTTGTAATGTTGGTTCGCACCTCCCGGACACGGTAGTCCCAGCCCTAATTCCTGTGGAGCTTTGGGCTTTGCGCTTGGGCTCCATGTCTTGCTTGAAAAAGTAAGTAAGACTGTACACTGGAGATGTCCAGTCAACTAATTATGAGACTTCTGAAACCAACTGACAACACCAGGCATGATTCAGGTTTGTAGGACTGATGCAAACAAGCATTTGGTATTTGATATTTATAACTTTAGATCATCAGATTTGTTGAGGTCTGTTCTCATTGACATTAGAAGGGTCTCTTTCTGTTGATTAGTGTCAAGAAACCACATTAAATCCACTTTGATTCAATTTTGTCAAACAATGAAACATGAAACCTTCTATGGGAGGGGTTGGATACCTTTTTATAGGCGCTGTATGACCTATGAGTCACGGGTGACTATTACAGTTTTTACAACCCAGGAAATCCACAGTTTTATTAATTGCACGAGTCTGGAGATATTGGAAATACCAAAAATATAAAATGCAATGTAATTTATTCCAGGTGTTTGTGTGTCCAAAGAAAAAAGCGTGCAAGAGAGAGATAAATTCCGGTTAGAGGCTGTCGCTGCAGTGATCATTTAAAGTATAAATTCATCTACACCACCCACCTGCAGAGTCACACAAACAAAGCAGGAATATATCACCGTCGCAAATCAAATTGCACCTGGACAAGGTGACACAAACCATAAAGACGACAGGAAACATGATTGTGATCTGGTTCAGGTTTGAAGGCAGGCCTGAAATTGAAAATATAACCATGCCAGTGTTTATTTGTGATTTGGTTTGGCGTATTGTGGTGTACAACTGATAAAATAAAGCATGTCATGTCTTCTGCCTGTGGCTACTTTTTGCTCCTTCCTTTTGGTTCATTGACCTGATAACTCAAGCACACACTGGGGTTAAAGCGTACGTTTGGTTTTAATGAATTGTGTATGTGCACTTGTTACGTGTTGTGGTCTTTCATAGGAACATGTGGGCACAAACATATAAGAGCCTGACTTTTACTTTTTTTATTGTATTGATTGTATTGACTTAACTATAAATCTGAGACCAAAATGTGAACATTTTAAAAATAATAAATGAGAACAAAACATTTCCAACAAGTATGGATTCTCATCTATGAATCTTTGTAGAGTAGAGTTGAGGTTTGTCATTTTATTTAGCGTTTTAGTCTTTTTGTGTGTATTGTATTCAAAGTTAGTGGTCGAGCAAATTTATGTAATTCAATTTCTACAAGGAATGACAAATATGTTAAAAGTATTTTGTACTGTGTCCTTGCTCACGTCAGTAAAAATAATATTTATTTTAATTGGAGACTGTCACAATAAATGTGTAGAAACCTGTAGGTAATGTGCTGCTCTGTAACTCATCAACAGTATTAAATTAAACAGCAAGTCTGAGCAACAATCATACATCAGCTAACAACACCTAATGCCTGGAAATTACTATAATATGAAATGAAATTACTGTTGCTATAGTCAATAATGCATAATAACACCGTTGGAAGTTTATGGTTGCCAGATCATCAGGTCGAGTAAACTATTGATAGGAATAATCCAACCAACACCTAAATCTAAGATATCATACATCCACTTTTCACGCTCCACTCTGTTCATTCATACCATAATTGCTGCTTAATGAGCTCATGAATCAAACTCAAATCACACGTGAGTAACAGAAACAATCAAATCAACACATCCATCCTTCACACTTTGAGAAGTGGTCAGCTGGCGTAAGATAAGGTGGAGTTTACTCACTGGTTACGCACATCAAGTCTGACTGAGACAAAAATAACCTGCGGGATGTATTCTATTCAATATGATGTTGGAGGAATTGGGGAGGAGCAAGTAGAGACTTTAAAAGAGCAAACGCAGAAGCTTGAGTCAGGACCAGCGCGTAAAAGTGCAGAAAACCACCTACAACCAAACAGTCTTTTGGTTTGAAGTGACTTGGCTCCTGTATGCGTCCGTATCGGGAAGGTTCTTCTTGACCATCCTCAGCTTTGATTTTGGGCATTTTTTTTTAAAGGTGACGATGGAGGCTCTGAAGTTTGTAGTTGTGTTGTTGGTGGTCGTGTTCGTGCAGGTTTTCGGCGCGCTGGGAAGCCCTCTCTCCAATGAAGAAGAGGACGGTGCGGTCTTTGCTGTGGAGAACTGGCAGGTAAAGTAAATAGATAAAGTAAAGATGATTTTAAGGAGCTTTATTGAGTTTTATCTATATCGTAGAGAAGTGTTTTTCCATGTCTTTTAAAAGGATCCACAGGGAATAAAGGTGGACAGGTCGTACATTTGAATGAAAATGGTTTCATAATCAAACCAAACTCTGAATGAGACTTAAAGCAGAACATAATAGCACATTTATAGTCATTTTATGTTGCTTTCTAGCTCCTCTAATGTGGCTTTTACTCTACTATTCCACTAAATCATAGCTGGGACTTTTACTCACAATAATATTTGATGATTCTGAAACTGAAGAAATATTTAGATTTTAGTTAAATCTCCAAAAAGACAAAGAGACCCATTTTTATCTTTTTATCTTTTGTATGTTTTTGTTAAAGCTGTCAGCACCATGAAGAGAGGCACCCAGTCAGCACAGCTGTATTGACTGGAGGTCATAAGTTTATTACACTCTTCATTTGGCTGTTATTAAAATCCAATATAGAGAAAAATATTGAAGTGATAACCCTTTTCATAGCCACAAACCGCAAATGTAATGACAAAACCATAACATTGTTTTTAATGTGTGGTGAGGAAATATTTCACATTTTATATTTTACATTGGTTATTCTTGACGATCTATATTATATCTTTTTTGGCAAAAAAGTCATTCACAGACAAATAAAAGCACACTATGCTCTAGACCTCAGAGAGTTATACAAATTCAACAACAGAAATTGAAGCTGACATATTTGGGTTTTAGGAGGTTGGTACTGTCAACACCAATCACTGATATAAATAATACTAAAATACATTGTGTTTAACCATGTTTTACAGCTGATAGAAGTGATACACCATTTTCTTAAACATGCCATCAGCTCCAAATCATGTTCATGAGAAATCCTCAGGAAATTAAAAAAAGTCATGAAGTATCAAGCTGATAGAAGGAAATGAATCACTGTTAAAGAGGGTTGGGGGTCTCCAGGATTTTCAAACAGAACATGAGATGTAGAGAGTGATGATATTGTGATTACGGAACCTTTAAATCTTTAGTTGAAAATAAATGAGTTGGAGATAAATTTACAGGATTGTGCAAAGTGAACTTTCATTTACACTCTCCTTTCATTGGATCGTTTTTCACATAATGAGCTCTGCATGGTTTCAGCACCACAGACAGCTCCAGCTATTCCAGTCAAGCAGTACAGTACAGTGAAGGTCTTACATTCCTGCCTTGTGTGTGTGTGTGTGTGTGTGTAGGGCTACCCACTAGACAGAGGACTATCCATCCGGCTGGCAGACCTCATCAAGCGGTCCAAAGCACAGCAGTTCCACGGCCTGATGGGCAGAAGCTCGGGTATACAAACAAATACCCAAACACATTATTGTGCTTTGCGGTTTTAAAATGAATGATCAGATTGTATATTTTCAATCTCCAGTATAATACTCCTATCTTGACACTCATAGCTCCCCTGCTGTGCTCTTCCAATATCACTACAACATTTCTTTTTCTTCCTCCTTTATTTCAGGGGCGTCTCAACCTGTGAGACTGGGCAGGAAAAGTGAGTATAATCACACCATAAAGAAGAAGAAGTGTTGTCTTGCGTTTTTGTTATTGTTGCTATTACCACCAACTTTATGATAATGTGATTTCTCTCATGACTGTATTTCTTCTCCATAACTCAAGGAAATAAAGGGGAGATGTTTGTTGGACTCATGGGCAGAAGGAGTTTAGGTGAAGGTAATGAGTCCGTTTTTCTGGTTTAATGCTTTTTCTGCTTAGTTATACTATTTATGTTATGATCAAAAGTGTTAAAAAAAAGTTGCATTATGTTATAAAATAGGCTACTTAACCATTTTTGTAGTCACATAATCTGTGCTATTGTGTTCAATTCTTCCACTTCAGAGTTTCATTTGAAAGTTGTGCGAATATGTGGCAAGAAAAGGAAACCACACATACTTGATGAATAAATGAATGAAATCATTGAATTTGATGAATTTTGAATTTGAAATTGATGAATTTGGACATGCAGAGGAATTTCTACTTCCATACCTCCAACTCCTAAATGTAATATTTTGCTCATATTCTTCTTTTCTTCCAGATATGGAAGAGGAGTGGAAATCCGACTCTTACTAAAGATGAAAACAGACAAATAAATCATCACCATATCCATCATAATCAAAGCTCTGCCTCAGTTATAAAATGTTCTAATCAATAATCATGGTCTCAGTGATCCTGCTGTATGATCCCACGTCATCGATCAACAGGATGAAGAGTTTCACACAAACCGACGTGAAGATGACTGCTGCAAATCACTGTCGTTACTGCCTGTCCGTCACTATTGTTACTGATAATGTTCAGTCATATTTAAGACTATGTAACATGTACGCCTTATGTCTTTCAAGGGAGTTCTCTTATCTCGTGCCAAATTAATTAAAGCTGATAACATTAGCTACGTGTGTCTTCATTATGTGTTGTGGCTGTGAAGAATGCTGCTGTTAAACTAGAAAATGTGTTGTTTTGATTTGATTTAATATATTTAAGAATCATGATTTCTTTCTTTGTTGGGGTGGGGGTGGGGTGGGGGGACTAATCATGCTCATATATCTCCATGGTAACAGTCATGGAAAAATGTTGCAAATTAATGAATAAAATTTATTTTGCTCATATAGTTGTCTTGCACTTGCTTTTGCTCTGAAAGACATCACATATATAGATTACATATTATACAAAATATATATACAGTGCAGCATGTTTTCAGTTAAGAACGCTTTTGCATTATATTCTATAACTTAATTCCTCTCTATTGTAAAGTTTTCTGGCAGACTTCCAGAATTCCTACATTATACGTAAACATCAAGGTTACATGATGCATGGTTTAGCCCATTCAACACAATCTACATACAATATATATTTAACATTACATGACACACCCCTATTCTATTTATTTACTTATTATGCAGCTGCAAGCATGGATTGAACTCTTTTTCCATCAAAAATCCCTTTTAATTGATCAGAAAATTGACTTCATAGCTTTCTGAAATGACAAAAAATGACTTGAGGACTGTAGTATCTCCACTCCACCATTATTGTTAGAGTCCTTTATGCACATGTAACTTGTCTAGTTACACCACATGAATGGACCCTAAGAACTGGGTCAGCATGCATTGCATTGAATGCTTGTCTACTTTTACTTAAAAGTTTTTAAAAATCTTAGTAAAACCTGGTTTAGATGCTTTGCATAAAGAAGTTAAAAGTGACTTTTACTAAAGTCTATGAAGGATTCTTCATGAAGTGTAGAAAGACTGGTTCAGTGACAAATAAGGGTTGGCAAGAAGAGCAATTCACAAATATGTTAAAATAGTTTTAAAAGCAGCATCAGGTTTGTTCAAATGTACATTTAGTATTTTTTTTTAACATTTGCACCATTTTTTTAATTTTTTTTTTTTTTACAAAAGTAAGACTGAATGCTCCTGAAAATGTCAAATGGTGTAACCACAAAAGAATGATAAATATTAAATATTTTATCCACCTACAGTGTATTTAAGTGGACTTATACTAATAATTACATCCTTTAAAAACATGTAAATGGTTCCTGATTGACATGATTCCCTGGATAAAATGTAATATTTAGAACAATTATATTCCATTACCTTTATTTAATACAAAAAGTTATAATATAAGATCATGCCAAATTAGTTGATATGGTGTTTTATTGAGAATTTAGTGTTTTTTATGGTTACACCACTTAGACATTTTTGCCATAATCCTTCAATATAGTCTCTCAAAATAGATTCAAAGCAGAATTTTTATGCTGGGTCCACAAAATATGAATATGCAAGTTATTCAGACCTCAGACATTTACCTATCGTAATTCTGATTTCACCTTTTATACGTCTTTTAATTTGAATGTCAGGAGGAATTAGTATTTTCATGTTGTATAGGTAGCGTGGGTAAGTCCAAGAGTCCAAGATGTCTTACACTGAAAAGGGTTGTTGAGACAATGTCAAGGAGAATGAAAAAATAATTACAACACACTCTTTCCAATTCTGGAGTTTTTGCTCTGCCGCAGAAAATCTAGCCCCATATATGGTCAGATCCAACACATCTACAGCATATAGAATTTAGTCTACTGGTCTACAACTCAACACAAAAGGGTGCAAGAATGTGCAATGTCTGAGAACGCAGCTCAGCCACCTTGTCCTTCATTCCTCAGGTTCCACAATACCCAACCTCTGACTAGTTACCTCTACTTCATTCAGAAACAGGAAGCACATCTCTGACCTTGCTGCCATAGCAACATTCTCAAGGCACCTCCCACTTCCCCCAAAAGGAGCAACCTAGTGTCTCACAGTTAAGATTTGGTGCAGTCTTACAATGACCTCAAGGCCTAGTTTGACCCAGTGTATGATACGTAAGTTATGGAAAATTCCCTAACATAAATGTATGGCCACATATTTCCAGAACAGAATATGTGTAGTGTAAAAATCTCTCCAAGCTAGAAATCTCTAAGAATAAGTTGTAGACATTTCTCCTCTTAAGAAGAAGACGAGAGACAGATCAACATCTCTCTCTGTAACTATTTACTCCTTGTTAATTACAGAAACTGACTAGACTAAAACAATCTTTTACCTCTGCTGGACTCTAATAATGTTGCTCCGGGTAACACATCACAAAAACATCACACCAGACAAAGCTTAACAGGTGGGTCACCATTTGCATTTATTGGAGAAGGCAGGGAAAGAAAGGAGAAAGAAGCAAAGTACAAAAAGCACAATTGAGCTACATATAGATGCCACGCTACTTTTGTTTGTCGCTGCTTTGTGTGCATTTGTTAACTAGGTAGCAGGTAGCTTGAAGCGCTGCAGTACTATAACAGCTCGCTGGTGGCTAATGGAAGGTGATGGGATGCCTCTCGTTCCCCTAAGTTACTGCGATCCTATTCAGAAGTGTTAATAAGTGCTCGGAAGCTGCCCATCTATAGCTGCCACTGGCACAGTGAAGAACAACAGGATGAGAAAGAAAAGTTTCTATACAAAAAAAAAAAAAAAGGCCTCACTTTCAGATACTTTCACATGGTTAGATATGTTGGATCTGTGGTGTCCAACACATTCCAGGGGTCTTTTTTTGACAAAGTGTTGTAATTTATGGTTTCAATGTGCCTGTTCCTGACAAACAAAAGTTAACCCTAACCCATCCTTTGATTCCGAGGCACTGAAACCAAACAGAAATAGTGCCCCCAGTCATGTGTGGAACATCTGTATCAAGAGTTGTATTAAGGATTTTCCTCTGAAAGTTCTTCATGAAATAAGTGCACTTTCCTGTAAATGCACTTGAGAACGAGCAAAAAATACCGTCGTCATGAGTAATTTCTGTCAGTAGCACATTTCAGAGCGGTTTATTAACAGGTGCTAGAAGGATAAATGTAGTCCTTTCATATACATAAACGGTTTGTATTGATTTTTAAGTCCGCCAGTCAGTGATGTGACTCATCAGCTCTCTCTTGTAAGACCCGAAAGAAGAAATGAAACCACAGAAAGAGACGGATAGCAACGTGTAAAACATAAATGAATCCACAAACCATAAAGACATCACTTTAAAAAAAGAAAAAGAAATGAGAAATGAAAACACACAACCATATGAACTTCAAAGGCAACAATTTCTACTACAAGAGGGAAGCCATAGTCAAAAATATTCAGCCTTGTGAAAGAAACAATGAAACTGTAACGCTAAAGCTAGAAAACTAACAATAATTGATTCAAACTGACACCGTTGGCCACACACCTCCAATTTCACAGCCAACTGCTGTCTAAGCTTATGCACAATGTTTGAAGGGATCGTTTGTGAGAAGTACAATACAATAATAAATGAGAAGATTGTTAATGATGTGGTAAATATGAAGGGACAGGCAGCAGCTTGTTAGCCTAGCTTAGCATAAAAACTGGAAAGGGACAAAAAGCCTAGCAGCACTTCTAAAGCTCGCAATTTAACACGTTGAATCTTGTTTGATTAATTTGTACAAAACTTAACGTTTCCCTCCATTTCCAGTCTTTGTGCTAAGCTATGCTAAGCTAGCCAGCTTCTATCTGTAGCTTCATAATTACTGTACTGACATGAGAAAGGTATCAATCTTCTCATCTAATGCTCGCTGAGAAAGCAAATAAGCTTATTTTCCGAAAAATGTCCAACAAGTGCTTTGAGAAATATGGTTACAAAATCAACATGTTGATCAAATAACTATAAATATGGAGATTGTCATAAAAATAAATCAATCACAGTGGACTATGAAGAACAAAATATAATGCTGCCGACCACGTTTAGGGTGGTGCACCAACAGTTTGTGCTTATATTGTCCTAACTGCTTGGAGCGGCGCTTATGTTGGTAACAAGCAGTGACAATGTGTTACACTCACATGTTTTGACTTTTGATAACAGGAGATATACTTCTGAAATGTAAATAACTTCTGTTGGTGGTATTTGTGTGAGTGTGTGTGTATGTGCCTCAGATTCTCCCTCCTGTACCTTTAGAGAGCTTCCACACATTCAAATCTACATACAATTTTCAGATAAATATTTATATTCACATGGAAGCCAGTCCTATAAAGTAGACATTCCTATACCAGACTGTCTTTTTACGTTCCTACACAGTAAACATGTTTTTTTTAAGAATATAAATAGTGTATTTTAGAAAATTCTAGTAAAAAAAAAAAAAAAAAAAACAACAACAAAAAATGCTTTGCACATCTACATATTTTCACATATTAACACACACGGGATAAAAAGGAAAACAAAGAAGCTTAAACGGGCCATTCTAGCTTGTTTTTTTTATACAGTGGTAAAACCTTAGAGGTAGAAAAAGTATAAAATATCATTGAGAACTTTAACAAAAATAACAGACAGAACAACATGTTTGTAGGCTCCCCTCTTCTCACGTAGACATGAAGTAACACAGCCCTCTTTAAAATACAAGCTAAAAAAAAAAAGCCAAACATAGCACAGTCCAAACATGGCCAATGGCAGCTATAGTTTCCTGGCTAACTGACCGACTAGTGAGAGATGGTTTAAATACTGGAGATGTGTGTTACTGGAGATTTGTTGCATGAGAGAAAAGCTGAGGGACTGATTAGATCCGGGTTCAAGCAGTCACAGTCAGTGTTCATCAAAAAAATTATCTTTTCAGCTGCTGAATTCTTGAAATCATACAGTAAACAAACCAAATAATGTCACGTGATGCTTTTCACAGGTCCAGACCGGAGTCACATCAGGGAGTCAGGAATTTAAAGGTGCATCTTGTAGAATTTAGTGGCATCTATTGGAATATACCTAGCAGAAATAGTATATATTATATCTATAACTAGATTTTAAAGTGTGTTAATAACTAAAAAATAAGAATCATTGTTATCATTACCTTAGAATGAGCCCTTTATACAGTATCCCAGAACGGACAAACCAAACATTGGCTCTAGAGAGGGCCTTTTGCGTTTTTTGTGACTTTCGCTGTCATTGCCATTGGGGTGGCGTATTGGACTGGTTGCAATTTTCAACCTCACCACTTGATGGCACTAAATTCTACACACTGCACCTTCAACTGAGCTTTAGCATTCAGCTCATTTTGCAAGCTACAGCTGCTTAAGAGAAGTGAAACTCCTCTTCGACATTCTTTAAGGGTCATTTATATAACTAACATTAAAAAAAGAAATATTTATAAATATTTATTATTTCTAACAATATGTAAAATGACAACATGAGAGCAAATTTGACAGGTGAATGAGTTCTTACAGTTACTAGTTGGGCGTTAATATTATATTCATGGTTATTACTGTTATCTTTTCAACTCTCAAATTCATTTTCAGCTTTTTTCTCAGTCTGTGTAGGAACTCTGACTTTTATCATGTGACCAGGGAGCTTAATCGAGGTCAGAGGTCCTATTCTTAGAATGTTTATGCGTTTTGGAGCCCGAGCCACGTCCTGTTTAATTACAGCCAGCTGGTCAGTGTCTGCCAAAATGCGTTTTGAGAGTCAACGTGATGCCAACCTGCATTGTGTTGACTGTCCGGAGAAGTGAATGAAAAGGCAGCGCAGGTTCAATACCGGCTGTCGCAGATTGGATTAGCGAGCGCGTCTGGTGCTCTGTACTAATGAAGTGCGCTAACAATGCACAACTGGTTTCAGGTCGAAGAGATATTGTCTGTGATCCTACGTAGTTTGACATCACTGGCTGCTGTGAGTATCATTTCATCTTCGTTGGACTTCATGAAAGAACATGAGCCTGAAAATGAAAATGTAAAATCTCAACGTGACTGATGATAATCGGCTTGTCTGAATTGTAAACCTCGTTATTCCAGGGCAGTAGTGCATGTGTTGTCATGTGCACCCGTCATCTGAGCTGATGTTTAAACAGATGTTAAAGGACAGTAGCGCTGAGACAAAAGGAAATCTAGTATTCTACTCATTCTTTTTTCTCTCTCTCTGTTCTCAGTGAAAGGAAAACAGCAGAGAAACACAACATGGAAAAAGGAGAATAATCTGAAAAGTCCATGCAATATATGACTGTAATTTAAAAGAGTTATAGCCAGTGTTGTAAAAAGATAAATATGAAATATGTCTTTAAAAAGATTGCTTATTGTCTCAACTATATCTAAATAACCCTTCTTACCGTTAACTTTAAGATATCTGTAGCCACAATAAAGCTTTTTCCACATGTTTCTGAGCATTTTCTTGGATTCATAGCTACTTTTCATAGGTCCTGGTCTTATATATGTTATCATTTCAAGTATTCATTTCAGTATGAAGCCTTCCTAATCCCTCGATGGCAACTCAGACTGCAGCTTGCTCAAATTTCCCACAAAACGTAGGTCTAGATTCACGTAGATTTTCTCAGACAGTGACTGCTGAACCCGGAGTATCACCTGACTCTGTGAGTGGCTGGATGTGCAGTAGCTGTTGAAAGCGTTTCATATGACAGTGTGTTTGTGTGTGTGAGAGAGAGAGGGTTTAAGCTCAGGAACTGTGAACATGCCAGTGTGCAGAGGAGGATCTGTCTGTGTGTGTCTGTGTGTGTTTTGTGTGTTTGGAGTGTGAACGGAAGCTCCTCTACGTCCCTTTAGGCGGTGTCCATTTTAAGGCTGTGGGGTCGATGGTCTTGCTGTTGCCACGCTTGGTCTCCTTGGCTTTCCAGTCGTCGATAAGGTCCTACAGGAAGAAAAAAAACGCACCTTACTTGGCTTCACTAGAGAAAAATTAGAAGAATTTTCTACTAAAATGGAATGAGCAGCATAAAGGAAAGTGAATTCCTTTTGTTTCTTACCTGTCTCTTTAAAACCAGGTGCTTTCCCTTCCAGTATTTGAGCATCTGGAGGGACTGCAGTGTGCTGACAATATCCACCGGGTTCACCGCTGTCTCCTGACTGATCTCTGTGAATAGGAGAGTGGGATGAGATCAGCATAGGCCTGTCACAATAATTACGTTATCGACTTATCGTACAGTGACGTAAATATCAACATCATCATCGTCTATATACTTATCGTATGATACACGGACATGACCGTGATTATTTTTTTACCTCAATACTACCACACATTAGCAGCTAAGAGGCTATTCATATCACATTGGCTAAGGAAGTAGTGTCCTCCATTCCTCACTGTGCACATCCTGAGTGGACCGCTTATATGGAATTAAAGGTAAATAATTGTCCTGACCCATAATGACAGTCTGTGTTTTTACAGAAACTTAGCACCCACTCTCCAATCCCACCACCCATCCCCCTCACATTATTATACTATTATATTATCATTATATCAGTGGTCTTCAAATCTTCAAATGACAATAATATCGTTTATCGCGATTATTTCTGAGACAATATATCGTTCAACAAAAATAGTTATCGTGACAAGCCTAGGTGGTGCAATGTGTCAATATGTTTCCTTCCATAGTTATATACATGTAGATACCACGATGAGCACCACAAGTCATTGTATCCATGCATATTGGTCCGAGGTAGTCGCCCCATTGAAATATATTAACAATAATATCGTTTATCGCGATTATTTCTGAGACAAAATATCGTCCAACAAAAGTAGTTATCCTGATGCTGCTATCTTGACCAGGACTGTAAAATGCCGGTCTGTTGATTCACCACTTTGTTGTAAACTCAAGGATGTTAATGTGTTACGTGCTTCATGCAAAAACAATGTATTGAGCTATTTTCTGTGGTTCAACATGAATGAATGGCTGAACTGCTGCATTCAGTCATTTTAGGATAGTGAAGATTCCAACCCGCATTATGTCTCTGTGAACTCAATTATTCACAGTAACATCAAACAATTAAAGAAAGTCTGAAATTAAAGAAAAGAAGTGCATCATGGTTGTGTTTGTGCCGCTCGATCAAACTGAAACCCACTGTTAACAAAGAAAGGGCTTTTTTATGAAATGTGCAATCACGCTAGTATAGTCACAGCTAATCAAAATACTTTGAAATAATAACAAAACCCTCTTTGTATGACATCATGCATTTGCTGATCTCTAACAGCACATTTCATTACATTTCGAATGCCTACTGGGGTGATTGAGAAGTCATTTGTATTACTCTCTGCAAGTTGAAAACATCTCATTAAACTCTAAGTAAAGTGCAGACATTTTAAAAAGAGAAAGTTAAAAAAAAAAAAAACACAAACTTGAAAGAAAAGGAGAGAAAGAAGCTTGGACTTGAGGGTACAGTGTGTTATTACAGAACCATTCTCTGTTTTGTCTCATTGTCAAGTTTGCTGTCTAACACTGATGATGATCATCTATTATTTGATGCTTTTGCTTTGGACTTCTTTATCCCATGAGGACAAAAAGATTGAATTGGAGTGAGTCTGAGTTATTTGTGAAGAGTTGTAAAACAAGCACAAAAACTCAGGTATGTCTAAAGCAGTGCTGGAGACTCTTAGTCATGTTTCTTTTTATTCATCAAAGTAAGAAGAGGCTGAATTCTTCTCAAGCAGAACAAAACAGATGTACTAAGCAGGATGTTCCCTCACTCTATTTATTTATTTATTTTTGGAAGACTCTGCAGCTGAAGTCTCGCGTGCATCCACCTTCATTTGTCACCTGAACACTGACTCGGTGTGGCCTCATCTCTCTCTGATTCACACACACACATGAACGCATGCGTGCACACGTTAACACACAAAATGCTCTCAGAGGAAATGTCTGATCCTGTCTCTTCTCTCCAGTATTTTATTTTTTTTCCCGGAGAGTGCGTGACCCAGTTCTGACCTTTTATGGAGATCTCCTTCCCCTGAAAGTTGTTCAGGTAGCGCAGCAGCACCTCCTTCCAGTAACTACGGTAGCTGATAAGGCCCAGGTCAGACAGGGGCCGCTCAGGTGAGCCCACCTTCTCCTCCACCTTCGACAAAAGGTAACCTGAAAGATAAAAAGATCGAATCGAGCTTTATATTGTCACCCCGCTAAAAAAATGACACACACACACACACACACACACACACAAACACACACACACACACACACACACACACACACACACACACACAGGATATCTGTACTCACTGAAGTCTATAAGCATCTTGCCGTAGCCCTGTCTCATGTACTGCGGCATGGTGAGGATGCAGGACACGTTGTAGTTCAGGAAAGAGTTCTTCTCCTGCAAAACAGCAATAAATACATAAATATGAAGGTCTGACTGAGATTTACTTTATAAGTACTAACATCTTGTCATCATTTTTACATGACTATTAGTTTGAGCTGATATTCACACTGGCAGCAGGTTTATTCTAAGTCCTTTTAGCTTTTTAACTTCATCTATAGTCACTTCTCTTTCAAAAGACGTCCCATTTGCTCTACCCCAGGGCTGCCCACACTGTTTTAGCTTGTAGGCTCCTTTTAATTTTGACCAGCTATAAATGATATACCAACCAAAAAAAAGAAAAAAAAAAGGAAATCCCAAATTGCGAGTGGGCTCAATAACAACAGCTTTAATAGCATAGTTGCCGTTTAAGCGTTAGGCATTACTATAATAATAATGCCCACTCGGGGTTCTTTACAGAAAATAAATGTTGCGCTGATGGTTTAACAGTCAGCGCTGAATCACAAAGGAGTCATATAAGCAGTCTCAAAACTTATTTTCACTGTTTTTATGGATGTAAAATAGTTTGTAGTTCCAGCAGGTGTGTAGCGTTAGCTGTTTGTAGCTCTCTCATTCTCCTTGACCGTTCATTCCCTTCCCTTTGCTCCCTAGACTAGACCATTTCTTTTCAATTTACAATTTACGCAATATACCAGTATAGGCTTTGCGATCGACTGGTGAACGGCCATTGACGTACTGGGCAGACCTGCTCTAGACTCTGTACAATCTAAAACTAGCAAATCAATTTTGTGGCCGATTTACTTTCAAATCTACATCTGAAAAAAAAAAAAAAATCTATGGTGTGATTGGTTGACCTTGGAGAAGTATCCGACCAGATGGCAGCCCGTGTTGTCTGCTTCGGTCATGACGTAGAAGAGGAAAGGTTCCACGTCGTAATACAAAGTCTTGTGGTCCAGGAAGAGTTTCGCCAGCAGACACAAGTTCTGACAGTAAATCTGGGAGAAAAAAACATCACAGATATTATTTTTTTATATATATAAACCCAATTTGTGGACAGAGATCTTGAGACATCAGGTCATACATCAGACTAATGAAGTGCTGCTACGAAACCTACCAGGATAGTTGACCCTCTGTTTCCTGGACCTTCTGAGTGAAAGTCAGGAAGAGTTGTCTCACCTTGTTCTTTTTCCCGTCCACCTCAAACACAGAGATGTTCCCCTTCCTGTAGATCTCGTCACCTGGAGGATGCTTCCACACACACTTGGCCTTCATGCAATAGAGATAGACAAGAGGGGAGCACAGCAGAGGTTTGTCTGCATTAGTCAAGTCACACATTTCACGTAGCGGTCTTTCTGGACCAAGTCTTATTCTACTAATTCTCTTTTCAATACTTCATCTCATAAACTGTGTTGTGGCCATACATCTATTTTTATTGTCAGTTCAGCAGAGGAACCAGTCTGGTAGAAAAGACCATCTCACTTCTCTCACTGATAAATAGAAGCTTTAGGAACTGTATTATAGAGAGGTGAAGATATACAGTCTATCAAAATAGAGTCTGAAAGGTCCAGGAATAAAATAATGAATGGCCTCAGGTGTTGAGATAGTGAGGTTAGAGTTAGACGTCTGTATGCCACAGTCCATTTCCACTTTGATGCTGTGACATCACTGAGAGGTTTAGTTATGATCAGAGCCATTTAAGCACCTGTGTCACAAACCGAACCCTAACCGCCCCCGATGCAATGACTATTTTATGGTGTTTAGTGTTTTTTCTTTCATTAAAATACCAACATATTGAATCATCATCATTTAAATGGGACTATAACAGTGTTAAAACATGAATTACTTTATGTTTGGTGCAGATTTGCATTTCTTTAATGCAGCTCTAAATACTGAGGTCAGTCACACTGAGTCATGTTAAATCATGTACAGTATAACAGCAGACTGGAGGAATGATGGGAAAATTAATATGGATGCTACACACTATGAAGTACCAGTGATTTCTCCTTAACAGCACTTAAAATTACAACACAGCACAGCTCCCAGTACTTCCTTCTCCCACTAATAAGACTCAGGCTGAGATTGTTTATTGTATTTAAAGATTGTTTTTTGTATATTTTATTTTAAATCACTTATTACAAGAACACTATTGTCTCAATTTAGAATTCCCCCCAAGGGGATCAATAAAGTTTACCCATACCCTTAAAGATGAAGTGCTACAAGGCTGTGTGTGGTTTTTCAGAGACATAAATGTGAGCTGTGAGTCCAATAAACACCAAAAACAGTCAATCTGAAGGTCTGACAACACCAAATGACACTTTGTAATGCTGACACTTTGAAGCTAAATAAACTGGTGAAATTATAGAAGGGAAATAAAGGTTCAGCAATGTATTGTATTGTATTAACCCCCTTTTATATTAGTGTATTAAAAGCACAGTTACTCCAGCAAACAGACCTGCATTACATGTTTGCATAATGCATGGAAAGGGCTTTTTTATCCCTCCAAAGATTGACAGAGTTGTCTTACCATGTGCCTGCGCAGAATAGTCTGGCTCTTCATATATTTAAGGCAAAACTCGCACATGTACAGCCTCCCCAGGCGGGCGTATTCCTCCGGGTACGGAGAGTGGTACCATGTGTCCAGCTCGTAGCGACCAAACACGATGGTCTTTATCATGTTGCTGCCCTCCGACACCTGACCGGACAGACGAAGCTTCTCCTGTACAGGCCAGGACAGGACGAGAGGGGAAGATTGGGGGGGGAAGAGAGTGGAAAGAAAGACAAGAGGAGAGGGGAGAAAGGAGGAGGAGGAGGAAGAGAGGATATAAAAAAGGAAAAGATTTCAGTTAGTACAGGAAGAGGATCATATAAACCTCAGTGGAGGCCACCAGTCACAAAATGTAAAATAAAAAGATGCAGGCAGAATAAATGTCACTTTAATTAAAAAAAAGAAACAACATAGCATGTGTGTTTAGATTGGTACTGACAGTGCTGTTTGGAATGCTAATTGCCAAATAATGAACCATTTAATGCAAGAGGAAACTTTATCCACTGCTCGCTAAACCCCGCCTCCCAAAGGGAACTTGTCCAATCAGTGTTTGGTGACTGTAACTAAGCACAGCAGGACTGTGATTTCTCTCCATGTTGAAACAGTGTTCAATGATATCAGTAACGGATTAAACAGTGTGTTTATCTGCTCTAATGTAAGCTGTAAGCTGATTACTATCTACAGCAGTATTATATAAGACTGACACGTCCACTGTGTGGGCAGCCAAGACATTTATATATCAGAGTATAGAGTAATATTTGCTGATCTGTCCCACTATTTTTCTAGTTTGAGGAAATTACACTCTGGCCAAATTTGCTTTAGATAGACGACCCTACACAGCCGACCCTTTAAGCCCCTTTTACAGTGTTCCAGTCTTCCAGTGAGTCAGCTGGAAACATTAAAAAGTCTACTGAACCATGTAAATGTGTCAGTGTTACCACTACAATCTGCATGTGTGCTGTGAAAATGTGATGCTTGACAGATATAGCAACAATAATTGAGGCGGGCGAATAGCGTCCGTTGATATTTTCCTTTTGCATGTTTGTTTGTGTTCTGGGTTTGATTATCTGACCTGTGAATGCCATTTTTTTTCAGCTGTTGACTCTAGCACATAAGATGTTGAAGGGTTTTCCCATCACATAGTGCTTTAAGCTGCATAATAATGTAATGATAGCATTACTTTGACAAAGAAAGTGTAAAAATGTTAAATTCCAAGTCCCTTCTATATAGCTTTTATTTTGTGGTGAAATAAAGACACCAATCATAGCTGGACAAGCTTGAAACTAATATAAAAGTACAAGCCGTTTGTAATGAACAGGTTCAAACTTATACTAAATCATTTTTTGTTGAATGTACGCTAGATTAAATGAGTCTCGATGTAACACCAAACACAGAAATAACAGAAAGTGATCGTCCAGACTACCAAGAACATCTCAGACTCCTCCAGTGGCTGCAGAGGAGGGTCTGCAGACTGAAACAGAGAAGAAGAAGAAAGAAGAAAGAAGGCAGAAAAGTAGCAAGAAGGAAGTGGGGTAAAAATAAATAAATAAATAAAAGGGAGGGGGAGAAAAGAGTAAAAGGAGGAGGATGATGATGAGTTTTCTCTCTTACAAGGTCATCCGAAGCACGTGCCTGCGCTTTCCTGAACAGCTCGAGGTCGTAGTCGCTGGTGATGTTCTCCAGCAGCGGCTCCCTGCTCGCCCCATGGCTCTGACGGTGCTCCTGAAGGAAAGGGGAGGGGGGGGAGTTAAATATAGGAAGCGTGAGATGGAGAGAAGAACGTATATGGAGGAGTAGATGCGTCTTTTTATTTATTACTATTACTATTTATACTAAGAGCTCACCCACTTACCATGTACTTTTCCTTCTGGTCTTTATTTAGACCAGAGTTCCTCTTCCTCCTCAGCTCCGTCACCTTCTCCTTGTAGCGCAGCTGGCGGTCCGACGGAGCCTGAGAGCACAGAGACAAACACTTACAACACAGAAGATTGTGCACTGATGATGCTTATGTGATCTCTAACATTCCTTTTTAGAGGAGTGACAACTGTAGAGCACAAAAACTGGATCACTACTTTTCATTTAAATGTGTGGTGATAACCAGTGTTGAGGGGGTAGCACGTTACAAAATAACACATTAGAGTACTTGGATTATTTTTATTGATGGTGACTCAAAAAAGTTATCTATACCTGTAGCTACCTTTTTGGTGGAAATATTCACATTATTTTCAATTTGTGGGAGGAAATAAGAGCAAGAACATTACAGTAACATACAAGTTGTGCCTGTTGACCTATTGCAGTGATGTAGGGATGTGATTGAAAAGCCTGTATGTAGTTTTAGATTTACAGATTAAGGTCCAAACTTGGCTGTGTAATGATGGTACAGTCGTTATATTTAAAAGGAATCACAAAGGGGTTTTCATTTTTGGTAAAAAAGTACTGAGTTACTTTTCTCAGAAGGTAATACTCTAATGTTACTAGTTACTTTTTAATGGCAGGAACTTTGTAATGCAGTTAGTTACTTAATGTCCCCAAACACTGGTGACCAACACACTGTAAAATAGGAGGAGGAACATCTGTATCACTATCATCTCTTTGCTCTTAGTGCTGCTACACTGAGGAATGCATTTGAAAAGTTTAATGGTAGATCATAAATGGCGTCTGTAGTCTGAGTAAGAGACAAATAAGATTTCTCCAAAAAATTGGAGGTGTGACAGGGATCTTAATGTTGACTCTACATGCTTTTAAAGTCGTCAACAGCACTTATGATTACAATCAAATGCTGCAATGCCTCTTGAGGAAAATCAGCTTCCAAAAATGAGTCATTTTAATTTGCCACAGTAGAGAGACAGTGATGTAAAGTTAGAATTTAGTGGCAAAAAGACAAGACTTTAAAAAATATCCTATCCTTTGGGAGTTATGATGCAGTGTATAGGGATTCCCCTCCACACACCCACACACACACACCATCAGTCCATGATAAAGTAAATCAGACAGGTGAAATCCAGGAAGGGTCACAGCCTTCACCTGGACGCTCAGCTCAGTTGATAAAGAGTTCATTTACTTTGTAATCGCACAGAAAGACAGTGTATATATATATTTGTGTGTGTGTGTGTGTGTGTGTGTGTGTGTGTGTGTGTGTGTGTGTGTGTCTGTTGCAGGTGTGAACATGTATGCTGTTTACATCTGTGTGTGTGTTACCTGGTTTCTGGTGGAGTGTCTGTTCTCGTCCTGGCGGTGTGACAGCGTCCTTTCCTCGGTCTGTTTTTCGCGCGTCGTTGCCTTGCCCTGACAAAACATCAACACCGTCTACCACCGACCACTCACAGCCAGCCCCCCCCCCCCAACAAACCCCCACCCCACACACCTCCGTCTTCCTGGAGGCTTCGCAGCTTGTCAATTTCAATGGAACTCTGTTGGTTTTCTTTCACTTTCATCCACAGTGTGATGGGTGAGATGTTCCCGCAGAGGAAACACAGTTTGACTGTCTAGAATGGCTCAGTTTGTATTGTGAGCATTTACTTAGCACAGCTACTGGTTTAATGAGTAATGTCAAAAAAGATGGTTTGAAGAAGAAATGAAGGAAAAATGCAACATATTCCTATTTCAATGTGGAGAAGTGTCAGAAAAATATAACAAAATGAAATGAAGGAAAAAAGAGAATCAGGCAACAAATGAAATGGTGATAGTTGCCGCTGGGGAATGTTTCTGTTTCACACTCAGTTGGTACAGCTGTGTGTGTGTGTGTGTGTGTGTGTGTGTGTGTGTGTGAGAGTTAGTACCTTGCATTCATCTGCAGAGAGATTGTGGTAGAGAGGACATCCTGATATGGAGAAATGTCTCTCATGCCTTCCTGTTAGATGACCTGAGAAAGAAAGAAAAGAAAAGAAACAGTGAGAAAGGAAGAAAAAGAAAGAAAGAATAAGGAAGACATAAAAAGAAAGAAAGTTAGGAATAAAAAAAAAACAGAGAAAGAAAGAAAGACAGAGAAAGAAAGAGTGGGAAATAAAGAAAGAAAAAAGACAGAAAAAGAAAGATTGAGAAAGAAAGAAAGAAAGAAAGAAAGAATGAAAATGAAGAGTGAAAAAGTGAGAAGAAAGAAAAAATTAAAAAGACAGAAAGAAAGATTGAGAAAGAAAGAAACACAAGAAAAGAGTGAAAATAAGAAATAAAGAAAAAATAAAGTAGAAGAAAAAGAGAGAAACAAGGAAAGAAAGAATCAAAAGAAAAAGGTTGACACAAAAAATATAGTAAAAAGAAAGTAGACAGAAGAAAAAGAGAAGAAAGAAAAAAGTGATAAAGAAATAAAGAAGCAAAAGACAGAAAGAAAGAAAGAAAGAAAGAAAGAGAGAGAGAGAGAAAAAGAGAGACAGATAGAGACATGTGATCTCGTAGCAGTAGTAGGTGGTGCTCTCACCCAGTGAGTTGCACCCTGGGGTGGGACACTTCATGTTGAAGTTGTAGCTCTCGTGGAAGCGTCGTCGTTTGGGTCGGTGGGAGAGGTCGTGGGCGGCGGCTTCTTTGAGTGACAGCTCCTTGGCCAATCTCTCGTCCTCCTCTTGGGAAACTACGATATCGTTGCTCGACGACACGAGGTCATTGCTGGGGCTGGAAACCTCGATGTCTGACTCCGAGGAGGGGGCGTTGCCAGTCGGAGTGCGAGGGGGGGTCTCGTCCCGGTCCGCCGCCTGCTTCACGTCTGCTGAGCCGTCAGGACAAAGGAAATGACAAGGAGGAATCACAAGAATGCTGTGTGTAGACTTACATCTCATTTATCAATCAGTGGTGCAGTGAAATGTGACAGTAAAGCTTTTAAACTGAAAATGACAACTATTTCACACATGACCTTTATTTTGAAAGAGACTGTGACTTCCTTCCCTTACTTTCCTGTTCAACTACAGACAAATAAAGTGCGCTCTGTTTTGTGTCTCTGTGCAACACCTCAGCACAAACAGCACAGGCTCTTTAATAATGTAATACTATGAAGGCACAGCACAGTGAGAGGAACATACATACAGCTGCTGTGGGCTTAACAACAGAAAAACACTATTAAAAAAGATCAGTATCTATTATTAACAAACCTTGATAATCAAACATATATTAAAACAGCTTTTCATGTAATAACAATAAGTTGCTCTTCTATTCCCACAAGTTTATCTTAAGGGGAAATCTCTATAGGCAGCAGTACAGCCTCCAGCAATGGCTGCCAGCACAGAAATCCAATAGTAAAGAGGGATGTTACTGCAGCACCGGTGCTCTGAGAGGGGGCTGGCTGCTGAATGGATACAATGACATACTGCTCCCCTTTTCTTTTTCCTTTCTCCTATTTCTCCCCTCTTCTTGAGCTTTTGATGAAATCTGGTGGTTTAAAACTCTGCCAACGCTGAACAGTTTCTTTGTGTTGCACATCAAAAGCGTGGCAACAGTATTGGGAATACCAGTTAAGATATGAAGGCGGACGGACTTGACAGAGATATCCTGCAGACAGAAACAAATGAAGTTTTCTGTTTTGTTTGAAGAAGGAAAAAAGAAGCATTGAATCATCTTAAATAATGGCTGCGGGGGATCTTTAAATATTGTGATCACAGTTGTTGGTCTTGATAAACTGAGACGGACTGATGAAGCCTCCTCAAGCAACACGCTGATTCCTCCGCAGGGATAATTCTGCATCAGTGCTTCAACAGAAATATGACTTTACTCTTTGATATATATGATTCAAGTATTGAGGTTGGACGTGATAGAATTTAATAAGCGATCAATCTAAGTGTAGATTATATCTGCTTTTAATGGATACAGATCATCACCTCTACAGTGTCTGAAGTTAAATAACAGCTGCAGGTCTGTGTGAGGTGATTCATTCATCCTAGAGAAAAAAAAACACAAGTCCAGGATGTAGAGGGAGACACATTTGTCTTCTTTATACTCAGGAACACGCGGTGATCATAGGCAGGGCTCAAGATGTACGGCACTACAATGAATGAATGAATGAATGAATGAATGAAAGAAACGAAACTCCTCCCTCTTCCTCTCCACTTCATCCTCATGTCATTACTTTTCTTTTTTCTCTCCTTCTGTCCTCCCAGTTTCCTTTCCTACTCTCCTCATTAGTCTTTTCTTTTATTCTCCCTTCCATCCTTTCCCTCCATCCTCCCCTAATGTTGCCGCTCTCCTCAGTTTTCTCCCTCTTTTTACTCTTCTTTCTCTTGTTCCTCTACTCCCACTCTCCTCCTCCTACAACTAAGAGCAGATGCATGAACACATGTAATAAAAATGTATACATATCATATCCTACAACATGCAGGAAACATATTAACTTCCCCGCCGCTCTCACCATTAGCTTCGGTGTCTGAGCCCGACGACCTGCTCTGGCGCAGTGGGTATTTTTTTGCCGCAGCGTTTGTCGCCCCCTGCTGGCTGCGTGTCACCCTGCGCCCGGAGGAGAAGACGGATGCTGCCACTGCTGCTGTCGCCGCCGCCGACTCTGCTGCTGAATCCAGGCCTTCGTCAGGACCCGCAGCTGGAGGGGAACTGCTCCGTGCTGAGCTGCAGTGATCTAGAAGAAAAGAGGAATTAAGGAATTGCCCTTTTTGAGACCGCTGTCCTCTGCTGCCCTCAGCTATCAGTCACATGTCAAAGCAAGGTTTCCATGCACACCATATGACCTCATAAAATGCATCAGCGTCCAGCTCTCTAAGAACTAATAACATTCAATAACTACCACAACATTAACATACTGATTAAACATCAACACACTTTTACTTATCTGCAGTTTTCAAGTGTTTTAAGCATTTAGAAAAATTAAGAACATTTTGATTTGCTGGAATAAAGTCAATTAATGGATTTGTATATCAACAGAGACAAAAATCGAGCAAAAATGCCAAATATTTCAGAGTTTCAGCTTCTATATTGCGAGTATTTGCTGCTGGTCTTTCACCATGTGATAGTAAATGAAAGATCTTCAGCTTTCAGGCTGTTGCTCAGAGCAACAAGCTATTTGGTTCTGTTTTCTTGATTAATTAATAAAGCAGACCTACCTGGTTGTTTACATGGAAACTCCTGAGAAAATGTACCGGACAGTCACATTAAAAGTTTTCCAAATTCTAGACAAGTTTTTTGTTAAATTAAGCAATTTTGTGACTGAGCAGCTCCAATCAAACATGGTAAGAAGAGGATAAAGTGACTTGTTTCCGACAGCCTCAATCGTTAAAAAGAGATTAATCCGTCCACAGAGAGAAGACTGAACCTCTGAATCCACTTCTATCTGGAGCAAACTAGCCTTTATCCTTTCAAATTAATTTAGACCCTGATCCCTCCGATGGAAACGCAGGACGAGGAGTTCCTCAAAGGGTTTTTAGTACCTGAGGAAAGTTTTTTGTTGCTTTATGTTGTTCCTAAGCCTGTATGAGGACAGGACTCTCAGTCAGAGAAAGCGGAGGAAAACAGTGTCAGTCTTTCTTCCTCTGTTGTAAATCCCCTTTGGCAGCCACAGAAAGAGGTCACACAGGGGGTGGGAGTAGAGTTAGTGTGTCTGTGGTGGGGGGAGGTCAGGCTGTCTGAACTCATTGGTGTTTTATGGATGCCCACGTATAATAGCTACTGATGAAATGTTGAAGTGAAGGGGGGGGGGTTGAAGTCTCTTGTGGTTTCTGAATGAAAACATTTTTCATAATCCAAATGATGCATGTAAATGAAATTACACGGCATGATTTAATGTGTAAGGAGAAAAAGTAAGAATTTAAAAAGGCCACTTAAGTTCATTACAGGTGAAAGGCAGAAAGCAAAACTGCACTATGATAAATAGGTTTAATTATACCAACAAGGGAAATGTCAAGAAAATAACAGCTCTAACTTTTTCAAGTTTGGTGCAAGATATGAGGTCAAAGAGGTTTCCTAAACTTCTGAAGTACACTGGTGGTGTACTGGTGATGATACAATAAACTAGTCATAATACACTGCTCATTACACTGCAGTTAATCCTCTGATATGTTATAACTTGAATAAATAAATAAAAGGCTCATTCAACCGTACTGCAGGGGTGTCACTTTGATAAACTGTAGCAAATTATGGATCTTTTACTTTAACTCCTTCGAGGCCTAATTATAGCTTAGTTGAATGTTACACTGAGCAGGTAAACAGACAGTTCAGCCAAACTTGAAGCGCTCCTTTGATGGCACTAAAACAAGCTAAAGAGTTTACAGGCCAATCAAACCTCTATTTTCATTGGCAGACATAATGATTATTTTATAATGCAGTGAAAGTGAGTTTGAGGAAAATGTAAAATCTTCAAGTGAGCCCTAGTTATTACTTCTGTGCAACAAATGTCTAAACTGCCTAGCTGTAATTTGTATTTTGAGATAAGTGAGACACTAACATACTGATACTATTCCCTTTTAGCCAATTAAAATCCTTCATATTGGATCATTTCAATCATTTCTCATCCAGAACTTTCTACTTTATGACCTCAGTAAGACACACTGGCTGTACAATTGGTTTATGTGAATGTGTGTAGTCTAATTCCTGTAACACATGAGCTATGTCTTTACCTTGTGAGCTCTGGCTGAGGCGCAGTGACGCGCGAGTCAGGCGCGTGCTGCTGCGCCTGTGCGCGCTCTCGGAGGTTTCGGTGGGCTCGAGGTCGGCGGAGAAATCCGAGTCCTCCGTCCCGTCCGAGCTGCTACCTGCAGTCCTCTGGAAACAACAACAACACGTTAGTTTGAAATGAATACATGAAAGTGACTTTAGTGAAGATTTTGTGGGTTTTTTTTATTTTTTACCAGCGGATAATCCAACAAAGATCCCATATTTAGGGGAGGACTATCACCCCCTCCACATCTCCTCACGATAGACTTGTCAATAACTAGCCCTAAATAAAAATACACCTAATCGGCATCACCACAAACAAAGCCAGCTGCTTGTGTGAGTCTGTCCGCACCAATTGTCACATAGGTGCACGTTTGTTGTCTTAGCTTTGAACGCTGCTGCCAGGAGCGCCTTTAAAAACCTCAGTAAAATAATGGACTGAAACTCATGAAATGCCCCTTAAATGTTCCAACAAGATGTTATGCCATAAAAAGGAGCAACATTTGTCGACATTGCATGCTGCCAAACTGCCTGCCTCACGGAATGAATGAGGGGATTCTTCCTCCACCTCTGTAGCGACCAAAATCCAGGGTGGGGGTGGGGTACAGGGGGCTCAAGCACATAACATGACATTTGCATTTCAGGAATAACATGTTGGGGTGGCCCCTTCCTCCTCTCAAATAGTAACCCAAACGTAATATATATTATATATATATATATATATATATATATATATATATGCATATATACAATGTATAGGAGTCACTACTATATAAGGTAAAATTATTAATAGAAATTAGACAATCTAATATGTTTACCACAATTATATATTATATTTCTTTTTCTACATCAGCTTATAAGTATTACTCCATTGTGTTGATTTCCAATCCTCTTTTCCCCTAACTTTAATTTTGGGAATACGGGGTACAGGATATGTAAATAAATAAATAAATAAATAAATAAATAATTAAATGAAATAAACACGACAGACATGAAGAAAATCAATATAACAAAGAAAGAAAACCAATAAAAGTGACACCTGGAATTAAAATGATATTTCAGCTACATACAGATACAAATGATGTTTTTGCAATATAATAGGCCTAATGAAATATTGCTATAGCTACTTCTTTTACGTTTACAAATTAAAATGAATTACTTTTTAAGAGCATTTAAAGACGCTAATACAAATAAATAGGAAGAACAGGACAACTAGCGCACATTAAGCATATTTGACAAGTACACAACACGAAGCGGAGCACTTAATTTGCATACAGCCAATGAAATTCCAGAGCAGGAGGGGTTTAAACAAGCCAAACCAATGAACGCAAAGCTCTCCCCGATCCTGTCCAATAGCCGCGTTGTTTTGGTGCGGACCCTTCGCTCCATCCTCGGACCCAAAGAACAGCCTGTTCCTTTTCTACCCGCTAACTTACAGCTGCCGTTAGGGACGACAACAGAGGTCAGCATCTCACTGTCCTACATCCAGCGGGAACAAATCTGACCAATAAGTAGCAAAACGCACATTTCCAATCCCCTCTTATTCGAAACACACGATAAACAACAACACATTCTTGCAACTCAGCAATTAACATTAGCCAGCGCAGCAACAACACATAAGGACAGCTCAGTTGTGTGATTCAACCGACATTCACATTCAACGCACGTTAAAAAAAACACTAACGTCATAATTTGAAACATTTCAGTCGCAGCCGGTCACAGTTTTACCCACAGAGTTTTATTTTGACCTAACATTAGCTAACATTAGCCATGACGTTATGTTTGTGTGTTAGAGCTGCTCTAACGTCCGTCCACCGTCCGCCTCACCTTACCTTTCTCCGGGGCATGTTAAGAGATGTGACGGTGCGCTTCTCTCCGGTTATTTATCCGGACTTTGGGTGCAATTTTTTCCAAAGTTATATATGAATATTATGAGCAACAAATCGCCAGTATTTTGGCATGAGCCAACTCAGCTAAAAAAAGGCGCATCAATTTCTCCGCACTTCCTCCAACGGCTCGGTACGTCGACGAAATCCATCCGTGGGGAAGACGGTATAACGGTACACCCATTGTGGCCGTAACGTTCAGCTAGATTCAAGGGAGGACAGATTTGTTAGTTCAATCAATTTCTTTAAAAACTTGTCCGCTAATTAAAAGCACCAGCATATATTTGATGGGGTTGAGGTACTTCTTCATTGTATGGTTAATTTTCAGACGTTCAAAAAGCACACTTCAGTTCAACCGAGCAGAGCAAAGTAGGAGCTGGTGTTACACAGTATTTGGTAACCCATAAGATTGTGTGACCTGCTGTGTAGAAGGAAGTACTTGTACCTTCACTTGTGTAAAAGTACCAATGCCACAACGTAGAAATATTTAATTACAAGGAGAACCTTGCAATTAAAATGCTATTTAAATTAATAAAATAAAACTGCAGATTTAGTAAAACTTAAATTATTAGTGCTACAGGTCACAGAATCTGACGGGTCACCAAATACGCTGTAACACAGTAACTATCTCAACCTTTGTTGCATAGTCGTAAACGAATGCTTACATACTAAACGTGTGTTACTGAGTAGTACCACCAGTTAAAAATCAGTACATGTTTAAAACAAGTGTACTATATCACTAAAAGTGCTGTCATTATCGTAAAAACTCTTAAACTTCACGTTTTGTGTTTACATGCGATGTGACAAACGAAGCTTTAGAAACCGGATGTGAACAGGGGTGAAGCCTCTAGCTAACGCAGCTCTGCATGTTGTGCAGCGCAAGTTACTCTCCGCTCAGCCAGTGGGAGGGAGAAGTGACGAGCCAGCACGTTGCATTTGACGTGTTGTGAGACTTCAGTCACCTTCCTGCGTGCCTGTTCCCTTTTCCTTTCTTCCAGTTGGCGTCTTTACAACCCTTAAAGCAACAACCTTCGCCCCTGAACGCTACCCAGAAACGAACACACAGCGTCGGGGAGTCTCGCTTCCTCTTTGACTTGTAACTATAATGGCTGGTAGCACCGCCAAGACAGTGCACGACATCTTTGTTAACATGGAGTACGGACCAGCAGCAACTTCTAGCACTGCCACTGCACAGGTATAGTACCCACTCTGATTCACTATAGAGAGATGCAACGGATCAGAAGATATTACTGACGATTATCGAACACCTTTTTACTGCCAACAATGGATCTAACATGTTCCTATCAGACTCTTTGACCCATGTGAAGTTCATTAACAGTGAACTGACTGTAACTCACAAGGCAAACATGTGACTTACACAGTACAGTAGTTGGTTAGGAAATGTCAGGGGTGAAAACTGACTTACTGATGACTTCTGGCATTGTTCCTCTCACCTTTGCTCCCTGCAGCCACTCAATTAATACGTGCATACATATGGGTTGGAGCTCAGTTGGAATAAACTGTCAATAAATCACTGTTAATATAATTTGAAGTGAGAAAGCCACACATTGGGAGATGTATTGTTTACATGCATCATTCTTTCTTATATAAAGAGACTGTGAGACCTGTGTATTGACTTGATGTCAAATCTGCCTATGCTACATACAAAAAACTTCATCATTACAATTTTTGTGCAAGTTCACACTTTAAATTCAAGTTTATACATGTTTACAATGCAAGTGTGAGAACCAGCTTTGCATCTCATGGCTGCACAAAGCCAGTGTTTTCTTGATGGTGATCTATATGTGATGTTTCTCTCTGTGTATAGACCATGTCAACCACAACCACTGGACTGTGAGGTGATTTGGGTGTAGCGGTCACGCTCCGTATTGCAGGATCACGTTGCTAATAAAAGGGGTGTCAAATTGAGCGTCTCAAACATCCCAGAATTGAGTGCTTTATAGTCAGAATTTGATTCATTTTGTCCAATAAATTCTGGAAAAGCTATATCAGGAAATGATTATGCGTCATTCATGTGCGGGGAGCCAACCAGATATCAGCTTGGTCAGCCAAAAGAAGTAGAAGCAATGTAGTGCTCATTGTCTATTGGCAAAAAACCTGGAACTCTGCAGAAGCGCCATCTAGTAAGCCATTTATATATGTGAGAATGGGGCCAGTTCCTTTTAATACATCCATGATATAGACCCATGTTATGCAGCCCAACTTAAAGGAACACTGTGGAGTGTTGGACCACTAGAAGCGCTGTGGAGTAATGTTTTTACAAGTGGGTCCCTGTTATGTTTGTGTTGGCCATGCTCATGAGAACTCGTATGGTTTCACGCTAGTCCACCGATCAACAGTTGGCGGTGATAATGCTTTAATAAAACCAGTAATGAAGAAGAGAACTAGCAAATAACGTGGCTTTAAAACATTGAAAAAATCAGCTTTGCAAATATTTTATGAGGAAGGAAATGCGTTCCATATATTTGTCAGGTCCCTAGGATTCACGTGACTATTATTTTCATGATTATATATCATGATCATAATCAAAAATAAGTGATTAGTCTATTCAAACAGCAGAAAACTGTAAAAAAAAATGCCACACTGTCCCACAACCCTAAGTCATCTAACATTGTGTTTAGTCTGACCAAAAAAACTGCATTAAAGCCCCAAAATATTACTTTTACTTTAATGTGAGATCAAATCCTCATATTTGAGAAGGTGGAACCAGTGGGTGTGGCATCGCAGATTATCAGAGTGCTGGAAGATCAATTTTCTTTCAGTCGACAAATCATTGCAGCTCTATTTACTAGAAATGAAGGTGCCTTCTGGTCAGTAATTGGTTTAAATAGACCAATATGACAGGTGACTGTCTGTTAGAAAGCAAAATCACAAAAATACTGATTCCCCATTTCCCCATATACCAGCAGCCAAACTAATAATGTTGATACAGCAGTGAGTCTCTATATCACTGCATATCAGAGTGGCTTTAATGGTGTGGAGATGAGTTTAGTAGTTCAAGGGGAAGGTCAGGCCTGTACTGTACTTTGGTCCTCTGTAAATAGTTGACACGCTGCGCCTCACCTTCCTCCCCTTTATCAGTCACTGTCCAGTAGAGGTGGCGTCTTCCTGACCAATCAGATATCAGCATTTTGGGAATCTGTCATGTTCAGTTTTCAGTCTAGAACTGGTGATGAAATCATACTGGGCTCTTCATATCTTTGACTGACTGATGACAGATTTCAGTTTAATGAAATGTTGTCTGTTGACTCTTTTCTCTTCTCCATCAGGCCTGGCTGGAGCACCATTCCCGTTCTCTGGGTCTGTTCATCGATGGAAAGTTTGTCCGTCCGGCAGACAGACAGAGTCGCTCCCTGGTGGACTCTAAAGGTAAAGAGCAGCCTTAGTCTAAAGAGCCAACACAACTTACATGGAGCCCTGAGAGTAGAGGCTCAAACTTTCTCAGTCTTATGGACCTCACAAATGTTTGACATGAGTTACTTATTGTAAATATGAAGATACACACTTCAATTTAAAAAGTCCCCTCTGCTCTCCAGGTGGTAATGTGTGCAGCACAGTGTGCGCTGTGGAGGATGATATTTCCCTGTGTGCCTCTTCTGCTGTCAACGGCTTCAAGGCTTGGAGTAGCCTGACCTGCTACCAGAGGGCCAAAGTGCTGCTCAAGTACTCCACACTCTCCTTTTCTGCATTCCATCCATCATTTTGCATCCTAGCACTATTAAAAGAAGTGTCACTCCATCGGCCTGATGTGTGTGTATTTGGTCGTCAGGTTGGTGAGCGTTCTCGGGCAGCATGCTCAGTGCCTGTCGGAGTTGTGCGATCTGTGTGAGGCCTCCTGCTCGTCCTCCACCCTCGTCAGGCTGTTGCAGTTCTACAGCGGCTGGGCTCAGGTCCGAGACACTCTCATCACTAACTGGACGCCGCTGGGTGAGGAAGACGCGTGTGTTTTATATGTGTGTTCAAGTTTAGTTTAAGTGTGAGATTTTTATTTAGATTGATTGTTTTTTTGCTGTGTTCCAGGTGTGGTGGCAGTAGTCGTCTCTGATGACTGCTCGCTTTATTCCCTCATGCTCAAAGTCCTGCCTGCACTGGCCATGGGTAACAAACACTCACTACATAAGGAGATACACACATTTTGGCTTGTCTTATGTTTCATGCCATTTTTGTTCAGATCTGTTCTGTTATAATTGAAGTGTACCTCTTTTAGGTAACTCTGTCATCGTGGTCCCTGGTCGCAGCACCTCCCCTCCAGCTCTCCTGTTGGGGCAACTTTTTATGTCAGCAGGCTTTCCTGCTGGTGCTTTTAACGTTGTGACTGGATGTGACATGACGCTGGGTGCCAAAGTGGCCCAGAACACCAGCATCAGCTACGTCACCTACAGTGGCAACAAGCAGGTGTGTACATGTGAGAAAAATACATTTCTAATCAGAGTTAATATTACTAAAATAACCCAAATCATGCCAAGCGTGTTTTCTCTCTAGGATGGAGTGACGCTGTGTAAGGCCACAGCAGGGATGGGCGTTGAAGTCTCTGTCTCCCCGTGCATCGGCGCCACATGCCCCTTCATCATCTTTGAGTCAGCTGACATCGACAGCGCCGTGGATGGAGTGATTGACACTGCTTTCAAGAAGAAGAAAGAGGTATCTACTATCCAATGATGGAGTGTGTCTCATGGCATCACATCACACCAGACGTCCTCCGGTCTCACCCCCTCTTCCTCTCTCCCGTCAGCTACACTGGTTGCTGTGCGTGCAGGAGAACGTGTTGGACAGCGTTGTGGCTCGGCTCAGGCTGCGCATGGCGGGGATGAAGTGTGTCGCTCTGCCAAGCGATGGAGACAGAGCCTTGGTGGAGGCTGCAGTACAGGAGGCTCAGCAGCAGGGGGCAACGGTTAGTCAGAAAAAACTTGCTCACACCATCACTGTAACTTAGTTAAAAATGAACTGAAACACAAGAAAGAATTTTATCCAAATAGAGCTGAAACCACCTATTTACTTCTTCAAATGATAATTATTAAGCCTGTACAATGTCAAAAATTAAGCTAAAATTCAGGCCTTTTCCACTAGAGGAACAACCTGTAACTTAACATTTATCAATCATCACTGGTTCTGCTTTTGTTCTGGTTCTCCTCCTGCTTTGAGGTGAGTTTCTGAGCCTAAATTTCAGAGGTGGGACTAAGCAGCACGTAAAAATGTTTGACGAACTGGTGTCACCAATTATGTATATAGAGAACTTTACAGTAACACAATTTTGTCGAAAACTTAATGGAAACACAAAGCAAGACCTAGCACCAAACCCACACAGCTTCTTAATAGCTCAGGTTAGGGGTTGTTAAGTTCCTGTTGAAGAAAACAGACTTTATGGCGATATATAAAATGTAAAGAAGAAGAAGCCACTCTGTAACCTTCAGGTGTGTGGATTGCTTCCCAAGTGAATGAATAAGTTGTTTCTCTCTCTGTCTCTCCTCAGTTGGTTCAGTCCTGTGCTGCCCCGCCTTCAGGCACTCAGTATCCTCCCACAGTCCTTTGTGGAGCAGCCCCCTCCTCTTCATGTGTGGTCAATCCCTCTGCCGGACCACTGCTGCCCCTCCTAACCTTCAGAAGCAACACAGAGGCAGTGGCTCTGGGTAAGAAGCCTCTGTGGATGCATGAGTAAAGAGTTTGTTCTGCTGACCGTAGCTTCTATGTTTAATAGAAAAAGATTTCAGAGTAATAATATACTGTGTTTTATTATTTAATTTCTACTTGAGCCAATAGTAACGCTTTCTGTTCTGCACAGGGAACCACAGTCCACATGGACAGGCAGCCTCCATCTGGACTGAAGACCTCACCCTGGCTCTAGAGACAGCTAAGAAGTAGCTACACACATTCACACACTCATACATTTCTTATTTTCATCCTCCTGTTTTTCTCTTCTTTTATTTATTTTCCTGTCCCATCTTCCATATAATTTTCTTGTATGTTTCTTTGCCTCTTTGTTCCATCTGCTTCCCAATCACTCTTTTCAACTTTCTTTCTCTTCTCTCTTACGTTGTCTTCACAGGCAACACAAATTGCCCTGATATTTTCAATAATTCATGTATAGCTCAAAGACTTGAATTGTGATAGTAATACCTCTCTCCCTCTCTCATCTTCTTTCTTTCTGCAGTCTGTCAGTTGGCTCAGTGTGGGTGAATTCTCACTCTGTGTCTGACCCCTGTCTGCCCGTCTCTGGTCACAAAGACAGTGGCACCTGCACCGACGGAGGACAGGAGGTTGGTTTCAGTAGCTTCTTACACAATTTATACAATGATAGAAGAAAGTATGGAGTCCCAAAACTGCCAAAAGTAAAACACAGGACATGAAGAGTTATGAATATAAAACTCTTCTTCTGTCTTCATCTTCTCTGAACCTTGTTAATTTTCTATGGCGTTAGCTTGCCAGCTAAAATACTATAAGAGTTAACACAGTGATGCTACATTAACATAGTAGTTAAATATATGGATATTAAACATTAAACAATAAACATTACGTGCACTAGCTTGGGTAGTTGTATGACAAAATGTAGCTGCAGCTATGTCGCTAGCTAAAAAACATGGAGCTCAGTTTATCTAATAGTGTTATTTTTACTTTTCTATTTTAAACATGTTACTAAATATTATTTATTAATGTATTTGATTATATTTCAGTCACTGTTGTATCTCTATAGAAGGCATTATCTACTGCTGCCTTCAAACAGAACAGTATGTAAGAATCTTGTACTGGATATAGTATGACCTTTTCTCCGCTTGCTGTCAGGGTCTGTACCAGTTTCTGCGCCCATCCTCTTCTTCCTCTCCTCCTCTTCCTCGCTCCTCACCTGTCTCTATGGACTACACAAAGTTTGGAACAGCAGTATCTCCAGCTATTATTCCTGACGATTCAGACTCTGCCAGGTGTGTTTTGTATTGCTTTCTTTACTAAAAGTCATGAACATAAGGTATTACAACACATAACTGTATATAATATTTAAAATATATGCATCACTCCCTTACAGTGCCCCTAAGCCATACCTGCAGTTTGTGGGTGGTAAGGCATGTAAAGCAGTGTCTGGCTGCAGTGTGGCGGTGCAGTCACCAGGGGACAGCAGCGTGTTAGCCTACTGTCCAGATGGAGGCCGCAAAGATGTCCGTAATGCTGTGGAGGCTGCTATCAAAGTCCAGCCTGGGTGAGGGCTTTGACACACAAAACCCCTGATATATACACACACACACACACACACACACACACACACACCCAAAAACACTAACAAAAATATTTATAAATTGGATTATCAGAATCCAGCCAGAAAACCCAAATAAATATTGTGCTTACAAACAGATGTTTTCATGTTTTACGTTTGGCTAAATATCATTAGAATAGATTTTAAATGGCTTTTTTTACACTGATCAACAGAAAAAAAGACTATAAAATTATAACAAATGTAAAATACAAACTGAAGTAAAAGTTCATTAGATTCAGATCAGAATGAAGAACATTTGTCCTCCTTTTATAGAAGTTAAAATGTAACTTAGAATCCTAGACAGAGCCTCAGACATGCAGACAAACTTTCAGAGGTGACGTTCAGCGTCCATAAAAGGAGATTTTATTCTGGCTTTCAGACTCGAGGCACAAAGATATACATTTTTATGAGCCTGAATGACGTCAGGGTTTCACAACTTGGTGTCCTGTGTGTGTTTATCACCAGTCAAAGTCCAACGTGATTTGAGAGATGATGAAAAGACAAATATTTGCCAAGTCATACAGTAAATCAACAGAGTTTGATTACGAAATCCAACTAACACTTCTCTTCTTGTCACTACAGGACAAAGCAATAAAAGTTGCTAATAAAAGCTGTACTGGATAAACAGCATTCCCTTTTTAAATCCCAACCACTAAGTTTAATATGCCTCAGGTCAAAAAGAAAAAAAAGACATATTCTTAATCATTTTCTTTGTCCTAACGTTCTTTTTTCTCCTCTAGCTGGATGAAAAAGAGTCCATCTGCACGCGCTCAGTCCCTCTACTCCCTGGCTAAAGGCCTGGAGGCAAAAAAGCGAGACCTCGCTGCGTCCATCAATGTCCAGACTGGTCTCTCATTGGAAGATGCTGACAGGGAGGTGGAGCTCAGCATTGCCAGGCTCAGTGATTTGGCGGCATACTGTGACAAAATGCAGGGAGGAACTCTGGTGAGTGTTTTCATATAAAGTTATTTAATTTACAAATGAGAGAGATTTGTAGCATCTACTGATCTCTGCACTCATGTTGTCCCTCTCATTCAGCCCATGCCGCAGTCCGGCTCTGCTCTCTCCATCCCCGAAGCCCTGGGAGTGGTGGGAGTGGTCCTCCCTGACAAGAATCCCGTCCTCTCCATGGTAACACTACTCGGAGCAGCCATCGCCGGCGGCAACGCTGTCATCATGGTGCCCAGTCAGAAGCACCCACTACCAACCTTGGCGTTTGTGCAGGTACAGTGAAAAAAATGCAAGGAGGCAGTGGTGGTGGGGTTGACATGAAATACAATCTAGGAAGCACAGTTGGAATAATATATGCATACGTTTGAAGGTTGATCAGAAGCCAAAACACTGCACACTGGTTTATTATATTATGTGGAAGGATTCTAATACTTCAGAATGTGTGCTAGCATATTTTTGATTGGCCAATCCAGCAGTTTGTCGGGCAAACATTGACTCTTGCCAGAATGAATATCCAGCAAAACAAATAAAATACAGCGGTTAGCAAATAGGAAAACTTGTTTGTCTTGTTATTTACACTGACAGATTTTATATTTAAAAAAAGGGCAGCAGAATTCTCTACCTAATTAATTATTAAGTGAATTTGGAATTCACTCATGCTCACGAGAGTCGTGGATTTAAGCTTCAACAGCAAATACGTTTTTAAAAAAGCATCATTTATATAAACCAGATGCCAAATGACACACAAGCACATGCCACTTGCTGTAAATGTCCAGTCATGTCTGAATAAAGATCTAACATTAAAAAGTAAAAGTCAGCTATGTTGAAATGACTAAAAGCCATCACTTTAACAGCTTGACAAAGCCTGCAATATTATGTATTTACATGTTGGGAATGGGCTAACAAACCTTTTTATTATCCTTTCTATGTGTGTGGTGAACTTTTGTATCTATTTATCTATAAACACTTCTCTTCCTCCTCAGGTGCTCCAGTTTTCAGACCTGCCAGCAGGTTTGGTGAACATCGTTACAGGAAGCAGAGACCAGCTGACAATGGCTTTAGCTACTCACAGCGTCATCAAGGCCATCTGGTACTGGGGCAGCAGTGAGGTGAGGACTACAGACCAACACATACAACGCCATTGGAATTTTGTCAGGGAGTCAGAGGACACAGCTCCCCTCTAATAGAGACCTGAGACCTGTCAATCAAAACTCAGATTGGCTTCTATAATGATCCACTCATGTATTCATTCTCTCTTTTGCTCTGTTTCCTGCTGTAGGGCTGTCAGTACCTGCAGTACACCTGCACCAGCCCTCTGAAAACCCTGCGTCTGTTCTGCCAAAAGGACAACAAGGGGAAAGACTGGACTCATCCATCACTCCTGGAAGAGATGTGGAGAAACGCAGTCCAGTGGAAGAGCGTGTGGATTCCTACTGCATAAGAAGAGACCAACAGAGAGAGAGAGGAGAGGGGAGGAGGGAGGACAATGAGTCTTAACTGCGTCCTGTAGGATCAAACATTAAATGTGACCACAGTTAGAAACAGCCAAAAAAAATAAATAAGCGCATGTAACTACTGCCGCACTAATCCTACAGAGGATTTTTGTGGATGACTGACAGACCATGTGATATATTTCAGCAGTATTTGTTGATCAGAATTTAATCATCCGTGTAAGCTGAAGCCTCAGGCATTGTGGCACCAAGCAGCTCTGAGATAACAGGGCTTTCATCTTACATTTCCAAAATAAGAGAAAATATAATAAAGTCAGGGTAAAATGAAGTTTAAGTATGAAATTAACACAATAATATATTAATTAATTAACATAAAGAAGTGGAGGCCACAGGTCAGATTAGATCAGAGATTAAATGTGTTAACAGATTTATAGGGGGCGGGGGTTATGGCAGGACACCAACAGAGACAGAGACTCAGTCTGGGTTAAATTTTGGAATTAAAAAAAACAACTCATAAAGCACTTAAAACAGATGTGAAAGAATTTTACTAAAACTTAAACATGGAGTACTTACTTACTTACCTACTGTTTAAGGTCATATGTGTGAAGTAAAAAGGTGAACATTTATTTCTTTAGTTTACTCAATGAAGTGGAAGATTCTTAATAATGACGTGATCTGCAATCGAAATCAAAACAGTTGACTTTCTACCTCTTAACTTCTGCAATTCTGCTTCTTTTTATGCCGAGTCATTACACATATGCTCCTTTTGTTGCAAGTATCTTAACTTTAAGTTCAGCTAACTGACTCCTGCATCAGAAAGTATTCACTAGTAATACTGTAGATATTTGGTAACCATGACATCATCTATCACTGTTTGATTCAAATATTTCAGTTGTAGTTCTAACAAGAAATAGATTTTTCACTACAATTGCATCCTTGTTTTACAACTTGACACCTCAACTGCCTTAGAGTTCTGTCAAAAAACTGATCAATCCTGTGTCAACTCAATCCAATTATGTAAAGGTACTGTACATCTTTATTATTGTACTATTAGACTAGTTAGCTACATCACAGAAGTACACTTATTCATCTGTGGTGAGAACATTCCCTTTGAAATCTAGTTTGTTTACCAAGTCCACGTTCATGCTGTGAAATCATGTGTTTTTGAAATGTGTGTTTCCAGAGAATGACGCTGTAGGTTTCACTGTCAAAAAGCCATAATTAAAAAAAGATACATTTATGAATTTATGTTTTGTTGTCATTTTTTCGTTGTTTGGGTCTCTATCGTATAATTTATAGTATAGTAATTCATAGTATATTTTACATTTAATTGGCCAGAAAAGTTTGACAAAAGCTTTGTCCTCTACCTCACAGCTGTATAATTAGTCGCCCCAGACATTTTACAGCAAACAGGTGTTATTAATAACTTTTAATTGGTTAAATTGCATTGCTATAATTGCAGAGTACTACCATCGTCAATGTTATTAGTTCCACCTGTGTGATTCCTGCTCTGACAAGTGAAATACAGTATGTCTATGTTTAATTTGAAAAAACTGAAGAAACATGCTGCCATATTAGCAAGGTTTTCAACATATAGGCTGGTAAGTTTAACAGAAAAACACAAAAGGATCTCCCTAGACATAGTGTTTGGTTTGTCCATTGTGAGCTACTGTAGAAACATGGGGGTCTCTGTGGAGGAGGACCCGCTTCCAGGGCAGATATATAGATAGATTAACATAACATGAATATTATATTCCCTTTCTGCCAAGTCCTTCTCTAACTCTTCCGCTAGATGCTACTAAATCTATACATTGCACTTTTAAAGACCAGTAAAAGAACCTTGAAATCTGTTCTAAAAGATACTGGGAGCGAATGAAGTGCAGTTAAAACCACAGTAATATGCTAACTAACTAGCCTTGTTTTGGTTAAAAGTAAAAACTTTTAGCAAAGTTAATGTTTACTCAGTATATTTCAAGCTAGCACATTTTGTCACTAGTTACACTTCTGGGACTGGACACGCTGTGGTTAAATCCAGTTTAGTTGTCATTTCCTTTTTTCACTTCCCTTTCCTTTTTTTCCCCTCTTCTCTCTCTGAACCGGTTCCAGCCGGCAGAACACTCAGGATGAGAGAGATCAACTTCCAGTCATTCGTCTCCAATGGTCACAAGACCCTTCCTTCTCACTGTTGCCGTGACTGTCTCAAAGCAGAGAGGAAGGAATGCTGAGTCACAACAATGACACAGCACAATTCTTTTCCTGTTTAAACTCATGACTATCGTACTGATACAGTGACACAGCACAAAGTGAGGAGAGCACGGGCAAAGTTGCTGATTCACTTTTTTGAAAGAGTAAGAATGTTAAAAATAAAGTAAGGGTCAGGATTTGAGTTAGTTTTGTTCTGTCTTACACAGTATACAGTAAATGGATGGTCAGCTATGGTGCTTTTAAGTAGACTGAGGAACAAAGTGTGTACTAATAGTGGATCCTTATATTTGTCACTTTGTCATTTTATATACCTGCATCTGGCCTACAATATAGTCTTTTACTAAACATGAACATTTTAAGCATACCAGTTGATAACTTACATAAGAGTGATGCAGCTTCAGTGAAAATTGTGTACATAATGTCACGTGCTTCTAAAGCCAACACATGAAAGTTATAGAAGTTTCTAGTACAAACTCTTTGTGAGGAAAAGTAGTTTTTCAAGTTACAGGTTAGGTCTTTGGGTGGTCTGCAGTTATACTTTACATACTTTTTTTCATTTTGTCATCTAAAAGTTTATATGAGGCTTCAGCAGTTGGATATCTATCAAATGGATATCTGCCACATTTACAGTCTTTTAGCATCAAATTACCTCTTCGTGTTTCCTCTCATTATTTTTTGCTGAATAATGGTGGGTGGTGGAAGTATAGTAACAAATAGAGGGACTTTGGCACTAAGAAGACTGTAACGTTGAAACATAGAAGACTTGATTTGACTCATTTTGACAGCTGAAGCTTCATATTATTCAGATCAACTTCTAAATCCATTTTTACACAGAAGAAGGACTCTGGATTTTGTCCCCCATCACTTATATTGTAAGTGCATTATGAAGGGATCTAATGGTCAGTATCAATAGGAGGAATGATTACAGCAAGAAAAACATGTTTCAATATTAATTTGGGCTCCTGACTGTTGTTTTAAGACAGACTTAAAAAATGATGAATGAAGTAGTGAAGTTAACCTCTGGAAGCTGCACTAATTAATAATGGGTCAAATATATTAAAATATGCACATGTCACCAGTTGAAATGGATTTGTTACAGTTTTTAATACATCTTCTGTGGAGTATCTGTGAAAATAAAGGTGTGCATGATGCTTTCTTTACTATTTAAAACACAAAAATATTTTCTGTCAGTAGAAAAAACCTGTTGAAATGTTTATTTTAAGATTTTTGGTGCAAAACATGTATTGTTCATGTAATTAGACATTAACCATCAATTTGTATAAAGGTAGAAATTAGTGTAAGACTAGTTAGCCTCTCAGATCAGATGATAAACTTAACCAGTGGGAGTTTTTACAACTACTACTGTTGCAACACAGAAACAGTAGCTTAGTATCACATCTTATCACAGCTTTAAATGATCCATAACCACTGCAATTTTCTAGTAATGGAGATAACTCCCACATTATAAGTTCCGCTCAACAACAGAATTAAAATAATAGGTTGGGTAAGAATGACCTAATTAGGTTATATCAATAAAATGTGTAATGTAAGCAGATTATGTGGAATCAGTGTCAGGTGTTGAATATACAGCTGACGGCATTTAAAGCTTAAAGTCCATATGAGTCTGGCACTTGATGCATGTGGCAAATAAAAAAGTGGAAAACTGCCAGTTTACAGTGCCATGTACTGTGTCAGTTTATTATTGTCTGATAAGCATACAACAGTGATGTTTTCTCGCACTACTTACTTGGCATTAGGGTTAGGGTTAGGGTTAGGTTAAGATGAGGGAAAGCTATGCAGAATATTGAAGATTACATGAGAATAAAACAAAAGTTTTAACGTAAATCTTATTGTGTTTTTAACCGAAGTTAAGAATCAGATGACCAGTGTTTGCCACAGGTAATAATTAACTCATCATACAGACTATAAACTCTGTATAAAGTTGACTGTGATTTACAGCTTACAATGTAGTTTGTACTATTACCTAAACACTATGACTTATATGACTCTAATAAAAGTATGTTAAACTGTAGAGCCTACTTATTGTGTTGATGTAAGCAGTTATAGCATGCTTGACCTCATCAATGAAACCATATTAATTTATAGGTTATCTATTGGCACTTTTCACATAGCAGGTCTAGATCATATTCTTTAATCTAATTATCTGCCACATACTGTATACCATACACCTCAGATGCATACTGTATACTGACTTTATGGTATAACAAATTTATGGTCATTTTAGTCTTTGTACAAGAAAACCTGCAGCTAAATATGTAAGTGCTGTCCTTTATCTAAACTAACACTTATGAAAATTGCAGTTGTTGGCCCTGAATGACCTTACACCAATTGGAGTTACACCCTCAGCTCTGGCAGTCCTGCTACATTAAGACTCTTTTTGTAGGACACAAGTTTAACTAAAAGTAGTCTAAACACAGTTATTTCTTGGTCCCCATGTTGTTTCAGTAATGATAGGACTTTTCAAGGACTTTCAGACTCCGTAGTGTCTCGCAACAGTACTGTGGTATTAGGTAATGCAATAAAGACCTCTTTGGCTGAAAACACATTAATCAGCAGTTTTTAGATGTCATGTGATGTAGGCTATCTATGTGGTAAAACAACTTCAGTGCCTGTATGTGTCAGGCCCAAAGTCAACTACAACTACAGTATATTTCAATTTACCTAGTTCTTAGCATATCGATTGCCTGAATGTATGGAGGTTATTAGTCAACAGTATAGTGCTGTGCTTGTATATGAGGGAAAAAGTCTAGACCAGGACTCAGTAGAATAATCTAGAAATTTCCATAAAGTTTTCAGTAACACTATAACCCTCACAGAGATTCTAATACTGAATTTAAGCAAAATATATGTCAGTGAATTATACTCAAATACACCTGCTTGTAATTAAGTACATTTCTTTTTTGTTTTATATACGTTTTGTCAGTTATTCTGCCTTTTAAGACCAATTTTATGCTGTTATATGTGCAAATAAAGGTACAAACAACTTTAACTCTCCATACACGTGTAAATTACTATTCTGTGCTTGAATTTCAATTAAATTATAATATTCTTAATTGTCTGTTGAAACAGTAAAAGTGCTATGTCATTTCAGGTGACTGACAGTCAAAGGTCAGAACAGATAAACGAACATTAAGCCCGAATTCCCCTGAATCAAGAAAAAAACTTACCCCTTCGTTCACCACAATCACGTGTTACTGCTGAGCTCAGTGATTGGCGGAGGTCTTGCCTGTCGCGAGGTCCTCTCACGGTATAAATACAGAGCGTGTCATCTTCCATTTCACACCAGGGAAGATACTTCAGAGGAGTTCTTGCTTCAACAGTGATTGAACGGAACTTCTTCCTTCGTCCCTTTTTTTTTGTGCTATTTCGTCTACATTCCGGACACAGAAAACCCCCATCTCTACTTAAACACTACTGAGAAAGTCGACGCAAAGTTCTATTTTTGTATCTCTTTGTTAAGAAAAAGCACAAGAAAACGCCAGCCAAAATGGACTCCCAAGTGCGTCAGAACTACCACCGCGACTGCGAGGCCGCCATCAACCGTATGGTAAACATGGAGCTGTTTGCCTCCTATACCTACACTTCTATGGTGAGTATTTAAAATATTTCCTTTTTAATAGTGTTAATATGTGCTTCTAATGTGTAGCCTACTGTTTTTGATAGTATGTTTTACCGACACTGACAGAGTAACGCTTCGCTGGTAATGAAAATGAACAATTTTAACTATAATAGCTCATTTTAAGTGCGTGCAATATTAGATATTTGTAATGCAGTCGGGAGGGGTCACTATTACTGTACCTCCTTTGTTTATCACTGGCTGGTAGGTTGCCAGATAAACTGTTTATCTTCCGCCCACCTTCCAGCACAGAAAGTGCTGCGTCATGCTTAGTCTGCATGGTTTGTTTGTTTTTTAACCCTGAATGTCTCATAACGCAACACAGTGTCTCAGTGTAAGCCAACTACCCAAAGTCATGACTCATGAGCCTGACCACTGCCTGGCTGCATAACTACTGTTTATCACAACCTGTCTTTTGTTCGTTCTTTTTTTTTTGCCAAATAATGATGGGTGATGCCTCCCTAAATAACAGTTTGTGTCCTCTTGTCTTCCTCCAGGCCTTCTACTTCTCCAGAGATGATGTGGCCCTTCCAGGCTTCTCCCACTTCTTCAAGGAGAACAGCGACGAGGAGAGGGAGCACGCTGAGAAGCTGCTCTCTTTCCAAAACAAAAGAGGAGGACGCATCTTCTTTCAGGATGTGAAGGTCCGTAAAGATCCGAGAACTATGCCTGCCATGACATGAGTCACCACGCCCAGTGTGTCTAGAACTGATAAACCAGAAATAATCAGCAGTGTTGTGACACTTGTTTATACTCCCATTTGCCACCAGTTCTAAAGTTATGTAACCTTTTCAAGCTTTTTTTAAATTAGACCTAATGACTTTAAAAATCTAAACTTTAATCAGACCTAATATTCAGTAATGAATATACTGACCTATTGTGCACATTCAATATTGTTGTTTAATTATTATGATTACATCTTATGTTTGCTTATTTAAGGCCAGGGCTAAATTTAAAAAAAAAAAAATCATCAGGGTGGTGAGGAGGAGTAGTGCTAGTTTGGAAACTGACTCAGATGGTTGTACACAAGGCTTAATGTAATGACTGTTTACTCTGCTGTGCTATAACTCACTGTCTTCATTCCATAGAAACCAGAACGTGATGAATGGGGGAGTGGACTGGAGGCCATGCAGTGTGCCTTGCAGCTGGAGAAGAACGTCAACCAGGCTCTGCTGGACCTGCACAAACTGGCCTCTGAACATGTCGATCCTCATGTAAGTTTTATCAAAACTTTTTTTTTTTTTTTTTTAAATGCTGAGACAGTTCTGAAAGAGAAATTGTTGAACTGTCCTGTATCTCTCTCTGTACAAAACTAACAATTGTTCTCATCTCTTCCTCAGCTGTGTGACTTCCTGGAGAGCCACTACCTGAACGAGCAGGTGGAGGCCATCAAGAAGCTGGGCGACCACATTACCAATCTGAGTCGCATGGATGCCCAGAACAACAAGATGGCAGAGTACCTGTTCGACAAGCACACCATGGGTGGCAAGAGCTAAACATACAGGCCAAGAGTTTGAAGCCTGGAGTCAAAACCTTAATTGAGACCCAGGCTTTAACATGAATACACATGCCTTCTCCAACTGTTCATTCACTGATCTAATCTGCTTAACATATAAAGTTGCATGATAAGTGCCTGAATGTTCTGGTGGCGTCGCTGTTCTCTTTAAATCATCATATGAAAAGATGGATGCCTGCTTCTCGGCTTCATTTTCAATGAAGATTGTGACTAAATGTTTCTGCCTTGTTCTTACTCTGAATAAACCTTTTTGCGCTGGACTTTGGTGTCTGTCTACATTTATCATGAACATAAAAGCTGTTAATGTTTACATATACTGAGTTATGAATACAACTATGTGACTAGTTTCTTTGAAAAGGGAAATGTTGCCTTTGGTCTAACATACAGTAGTCTAAACCCAATATGAAGCTCATTGCTATCAATCTTAATATTGTGCTATATCACAACAAAAGTTCTCACAAGGCACTCTTCAGAGCACGTCTAGACTACTCTTAAATTTAAAGAGACCCAACATTCCCTCATGAGCAGCAAGGGGAAAAACGGCCCTTTTAACAGGAAGAAACCTCAAGCAGAAGTGGGTGAGTATCTGCCTTGATCAGTTAGGGTTAAGAGAGGAGGAGGGATTAGATGTAGGCACAGTAACTATTTCAATAACCAATCAAAATGTTAATACCAGTTGAATACACCTGTTGTCCCTGGAAAATTCATATGTCAAAACTGCTTCATATCCTCAAGCGATACCAAACAAGTGGCACAAAGGGATATTTTGTTTTCCACAGGGTGGCGATATTTCCTTTTATGTTTTGTTTAGACTCTGGGGACCTCTGGAGTACTAAATGGTATCAGCAGGACAACTGCTGCTATTATATAGACACATATTAATTGTTTTTTCTCTGTTAAATGTGTCAATTTTATGTCAGGAAGCTAATTTAGAGCTGTAAAGGTTTTTATGGCATACATGGCTGTCTAGCTTCTAGATATATTGCCATTTTGACACATTATAGTGTTAAATTTACACAAATCAAAAACATAAAAAACATGAATTGAGTGCAGCATGAAGCTGTTTCATGCTCCAAACTATTCCATAAAGGGTTGTGTGCCTGCAGGGTTTTATTCCAACCAATCAAGAGCACACAATTCCACCAATCAACTGTCTGAACATTGAGATCAGTTGATTAAATGAGTCAAGTCTGCTGTGATCTTGCTTGTTTGGAATGAAAACCTGCAGCCACATGAACCCCTCATGGAATAGTTGGACATCTCTGTGTGAGAATAAAGGCCTCTTATGATTGGTTGGTTGCTGTCCAGGGTGCTGAAGCTGGAGAGCAACTGAATCGACTGCACTGAAACTGCTTGCTTCTAGCTACCAACAACTTTTACTTGCTCCAATCAGAAATACTTCCATAATTCACAAAGGTGTTTGACTCATGCATGAACTATAAATGCTCTAAACCTAACCACTGATTTACGTTTCTCAATCTTGTACTAGGAGTATAGTAGAAATCTCTAAATTGTCTTGACAGAAATATGATTTAAAGTCACAGTGTTAGATGAACTGGCTGTTACAGATTGACTTTTTTTGCAGTGTAGGTGGACAGTAAGTAGTTGGCATTGAGGGATATTGTGGAGATTAACACAGGAGGGGGAGGGGGAGAGAGACAGAGAGAGACAGAGTTGTTCGTAACGACTTCTCTTCAGTCAGCCGTGGTGGATTTGACTGGAATACATTTGGATGCAAAATAATAATAATAAAAACCAGAGAAGCAAGAAGGACTGCTATTAAACAGGGTGAGTCACATGCTGCTTTCAATTTCCATTATAGTTTATTATAAGACTTACTTTTAATTCACTAGTTATCACAGCCAGATTTAATTTTTGAATTGCTTATTTTATGAGACAAACAGTCAAAAACTTGATGCTATTCCTTGTACACATAAACAGAAGAAGAGAAAATTCTGCAAAACAATATATTTAATGCGCTGGAACAGGCAAATTTACAAGAAAATGACTTAAATGATAGATCATAAAAATTAAATGTTTAATTCTCTGTAGATGCATTCATGACTTATTTTAGTTGCAGTTTATTTCCCTTACTTTGTCTTCTTCTATGTACTCGAATACTACTCTGATTCAACCTTGTGGTAAATCCCTTAAGAAGCAGCCACGGTCAAAGGGAGCACAAGCTTAATGTTCATTTATTAGATTTTCTTCACTTGTTTTATGTCCAAATGGCACAATAGCCATTCTCCATCTTTTATTCTAATGCATTTCACTGATAATGTTCTTGTATTAGAGAAACCTTTAGATTTTACACACAATGGGGGGTGTTTTCCAAAACTGTCAAAGATTAGTTTAAGTGGATTATAGGGAGCTAATGCACGTCTATTTGCAGTGACTGTGTTCACGTGAAATCACCTGCAATACACCTCCACAACATCCATGTTTACCTCTGCAGCCTATATGAAGTTTCTGACATTGTGCATCATAAAACTGTAAATCATGTAGATGGATGTTGGGAGAATGAACAAGATTAGCCTGAAAGGATACTGGATGATTGCAGACTTAACATGTAGTTACACAGTTCACCACTGGTATGATGATAATTAGGAAAGGGGAAATAAAAATAAACTGAATATGAGTACTGCAGTTAAACATGCAGAAATGCTAACATTAGCAACACCTGAGCAAAATATTTTGAAAAATGAAAATTAACATTTGCCTTCTTTTCAGGTTTTAGTGGGAATTTGATGAAAACCATGTTATATTTTTATTTAATGCCCTTTACAAGTTTGAAAGGTCAAAATTTCAAACCTTTTCTATGTTGAAACTGGTTACTTAGCTTGTTGCTAGTAGCAAGTGAAGTCACAAGTCACTGCATGCAGCCAAGAAATAGTCTGGTACATAAAGCCCTGCATAAAACTATACAACTGCCATTTTTACACTGTTGTTCATCAAAATGTATGTAACATGTTTGAGCATATGAGAACTGCAGTCAAACATGCAGAAATGAACATTAGCAACAACTGAGAGAAAGATTTTGAAAAATGACTTGCCTTCTTTTAAGGTTTTTTTAGTGGCAAATCAGATACAACCATCTTAAATGTTTAATTAATACCCTTTAAAAGCTAGAGAGGTTGAAATGTCCAACCTTTTCAATGTAGAAAGTGGTTAGCTTGTTGCTTAGCAAGTGGCAACATCACAGAGACTCACAAGTCACTGCTGCTCCCAGCCAAAAACATCTTACATGTAATCTGGTACATAAAACCATAAGCTGTCATTTTTACACTGTTGTTCATCAATATGTATGAAACATGTTTAGTTAATTGGTTAGCTTTATAAGCGCTAGCACACACAGTCAGGTTAGCTGTTTCCTGCTATTTTTATTCTTTATGCTAAGCTAAACTAGCCATCTGTCGGTGGTAGCTTCATATTCACATTTTATTATAATAAAATATATTGACCTTTTTGTTTAAACTAATATGATAATTTAGCATGATAAAATGTTCTCTCCTGTCAATTTCTTTCCCTTTGCAAATAAATTACAGCATCATCAAAAACCTCATATTTGCTGCCTCAGATATCATAAATCACAATAAAATCACTGTAAGTCCTCACAGGAATATTGTTGCAATGTTACATAATGATAATAATATTTCTGCTTGGATTTAATTTTTCTATCCAAAGATGTGATGGCTTTGCTTTTGGTATTTCAAACAAAGTTAAACATGCACATATAAATACCTACTAGTCAGACAGAGCGTCAGAAGCCTAATGGAGGCTCCGGTTCAGTTCAGAGCATGTGAGCTTTTAGACTGACGAAATCCCACCGCCGGCTGTTCACCTCCAATCTGTCAGTAGGGAGATCAGAGCAGAGAGTCTTTAAATTAAAAAAACAATGCACGGCTGGGTTAAGATTCAGCTTTAACTACTCTAAAATAGCTATTTAAAACATGCTTATGTCCCACTATTTGGTTTTTCTTCTCCTACAAGCAGCAGTGTCCAGAGTGTCATGGCTGTCAGGAAATTACATTTTGGTTTTGCGCTCTAAAGTATATCAGTAACGTACTAGATGAGAACCATGAGAAACGATGGAAAGCCCTGAAATCTGCGTCTTTGACCTTAAATTTGACACAAACAAACACACACACATACACTTTTCTTCAGTTTTAATATCTTTGTTTTGTCCACTGAATCCCTATCACAGCTTGACAGTTTTCTTCTATATGATTGGTATTTTATATTTTTTCCTTTTTCCTCTTGGAATAAGAAATCAAGCACAATGATACAGAACCTTCTCTCTAAACGTGTATTTCATTAGGTTGGCAGCGTTGGTGGTTCTTTGCCACACAATTACTCACATTTTATTGTTCATGATGTGAGTTTTGTTTAATATGTCAGACATTGTTCTTTCCAACAGTATGTTAATATAAAAGGCTCTTGTCTTATTCTGACAAACCACATTTCTATTGACTTTGTATGTGGCATAGTTGTCAATCACTATATTATTTCCCTTTGCTTTATAGACTGTCAAAACCCTCCTAATTTAATTTCTGTGAAGCTTTGTGTGTTTGTAGATTTTTTTTAAATGTATTTATTTTTTTTACCACAAATCAGCATCAGCACATATTCCTCTGACTAAATACCCATGATCTAACTTTTGGTTTCCCAAACTATGACCCAGGATGCAGACGGCATCACTGATTTACATTTGTGGGGAAGTGTCTTGTCACCAATCTGCAATCCTGCATCAAACTTACCAGTATTCTAACTCACTGACGTATGTTTTTGGCAGCAGTCCAGTCTAAATCTGCTGTGACCCAGATAACAACTTTGGTTATCATCCTGGTTTTGGGGGGGGGGGGGGGGTATTCTGAACTGGAGAAAAAATATCATTATGTAACAAACAGATTCCTGGCAGAATCAGCAGAACAACACAGAATTCATTGCTTTTATCCAAAGTACTTACAGTACCATCAGGAGGCTTACACTGGACATTATTTTGATCAAATATTATTCAGCCACTGTCATACACCTTTCATATGTCTGAGGTACCAACCTGTGAAACTTACAATGAACTGTGCTTTTTTTTGCAATTAGAATTCATTTCATTGTCTTTTTGTTCTATATTTAATTGTATTAATGTTTTGTAAATGGAGTTTCTTCAAAGGTCTAGTGTATCTCATGGTTCTCATGTGAGTTTTATAGTCTAAATACTGTTTTATTTGCTTTCAACACAGACAAGACCGATTCAATTCAACAGTAGATACTGCTAGTGACCAATTTGAACTCTTTATATGGGAATGTTTGGAACTGACTTGCCAGAAAATGAGCAAGTGATTGGCGTAGTGGAGAGAAAACCACTAAATTCAGCTTTCATCTGATACAAATCAATCAACCAATCAATCAACCAATCAACCAATCAATCAATCAATCAATCAACCAATCAACCTATCTACCTATCCATCCATCCATCCATCCATCCATCCATCCATCCATCCAATCTATCTACAAACACTGGCACGCCCCCTCCCCCCTCCTTTAATCCTTTATTTATGCAATCCAGTGGGATAAAAGGGTTAATGTAACAGAACTTGCCACCTAAATCTGATCCTATCATGGAAATATGATGCATACTGTATGTGCATCAGGAGTCTATGTAAAGAGGTTAGTCTCTGTTTCAGCTGTCATGCGGGAGGATTCATAACAGGCAGAGATGAGATGACGGAGTGGAGGAGTGGAGGAGAAATGATGGTGAGATGGGTGGAGAAAGGGGAGGAGACCCAGAGAGGCAAACCGTCCTTAATTTGTTTAAGCTGAGGGATTTTTGGATTACCTTTGGCAATTAATCTTGTTACATCGCTGCGCAGCGACAGAGGGATGTCTAGCTTGGGTGGAGTTTGTGTGTGTGTGTGTGTGTGTGTGTGTAAATGTCAGTGTGGGTATGAGTACACAACTGACAGGTTCCTTACAGGATACATAAATCCTAAAGAGAAAGCAACAATTACCAGAAACTGAATTGTTTTCTTTTTAAACTCAGCTTTCTATTTATCCTTATTCTTTAACACTTTATCAATCTTTTAAATCTGATTATAACTTATCAAGCTACATTTACAGTATGCCACATTAAGCAGTGCCCAACTACTATGAACAATAATAATAATAATAATAATAATAATAATAATACTAATGATAAGATAATATTTTTTTCTTATTTAATCTACCAGCCGGTTAATGTTAACCTGGATCTGTCCCCTAAAATTGCATCTTGGCATTTTTATAGGGCTTAAATGAGATATAACATACACATAGCTAATTATCAGAGTGGTATCAATATTCTCTTCCAGTTCTTGCCAATGAGCACAATTCCCAAAATGTCTATTTGTTGCTGTAATTGAGTGGCGTTTTGAATGTCCAGTTGAGGTCAGCATTTTTACAGTAATGTTGTATCAGTTTATCTTCAGTTCAAGAAAAAGTAAAAAATGTCATCTAGAAATGTAAATGGAGTAAAACTGTATATAATACAACTACTCAAGTAAATAATGAATGCCTTAAAAGTGTACTGAAGTACTTTGTATGCCAATATATGACTACATAATTGAAATACGTAAGGAATTTAGTTTTTTAACCATCACATTAATTAATAGAACTCAGAATGGTGTTTTAAAAATGTCCATGGCCATATTGAATAGAGTATGCTAAAGTGTACTACTAAGCTAAAGTGTGTACTGTATTTAAATATCATTCTAAAGCCACCTTTTCCATTTTATGCTACTTGATATTTCTATTTTTCTACATTTCAGAGGGGAATATTGTGCTGTAATCTGGTGTATTGCTGCAATGATTTAAAGCAGCTATAATTAATATTTTATGATGATTGAGGAATTATTGTGAGGAACCCACAGAGATCAATGAGCTCTGCTGTTGTCTTCGGTACTAGAAAGCATTTTTTATTTTCCAGCCTGCAACTGTATTTGTGTTTTCTCTCACCACTATCATGCTGCTGTTCTAAAGCAATATTTTCCATAGAAAGGCATTACCTGCCCAGCATCAAATGGCATTCAGACAGTTTTCGACTAGATGGTGAACATAGTGGCACATTTAGCAGCTAAAAAGACAGACATGTCCTTTAGGGGATAGTGGAGACCAAAACAGAGCAAAAATGAAAGAGTGAATATTGGATATTGCCAGGTGGACACAGAACTAAAAATTAATGCTAATGTTGCTCTGTACCTGTGCAATGTGTAAATAGGCAAGTGTATGCTAACATGTTCAACATATGCACTTAAAACATAATAATATAACAGTTTTGTGTTTACTTCTTACTTGTTTTCAAGTCGGCAAAAAGGAGTTATTGCAGGTTTAAATAAAGGATCTGAGAACTGAATGGATCTGAAACTTCCATTCTCCTTGATGAGGATAGTGTGTGTATAGCTTGTGAGATGCCTCAAACTGAAGTGTGTATAGCATGATTAGAGGCAGGAGAGTGACACCAGTGAGAGAGGATTAAAGAGATTACAGATGAAAGGTCACGCAGGATGAAGTGTGTTTATAGTGTGGAATGTGTATTCCAAACTTTGTTTCTGACCATTTCTTGTCTACACCCCTCCCTTTGTCTTCACAGAGCAGCGATGCGATTGGTCAGTCTGGCCGGGGTGCGGCTCCGCAGGGCGGCCGAGGAGGAGGAGGAGAGGGAGCGCCCACCTCCTCCACCCCCCTCGCACCACTCTAACCACCAGTTCGCCAACCTAAAGAACAAGTTCTTCAATGAGTTGACACACCTGCCAAGTGAGCACACACACAGACGTACTCACACAATGAATACATTACTCTTTATACCTAAAATACACACATAAAGACAATGCAAACACGCCTATGCACATATGCTGTTAATGCATGATATTGGCTGACAAGCCTATGCATTCAAGGACACACCAAATCAGTTCAATCATAACAACATCTAACATCTGTCATCTTCATTTTCATGTCTTTATTTTGTCCTTTATTCTCATTTCTTCATGTGACCGCCACACTCTGCTCTTCAAGATCATAAACTCAACAGTAAGTCCCATCTCATTGTAACATTCTGCATTCAAGATTTAAAGATTTCTGCCATGACTTAACATATAGAAGCTCAGTATGCTGCTGTTGGCCAAAAGCAAGGCTTAAATGCACCTGCAAAGTAGTTTAACAGAGGATGCCAAAATTATGGATGCCAATTGCCACCAATAAAAGGAAAAGAAAAACAGAGATAGTTAGTATTGTTGACCATCAAATTCAGATTTATGAGATAATAAGATACAATCCGGCAAACATTCTGCATCATTGTCATTTTAGAAAGTGTCCTCTGTCACAGAACCACCTTGTTAGACAGATAAAAACCTTGTACCCCCAATTCAAGAAAAGTGTTGGACCATGCTATTGCCATGGCTGAAAATTTCAACTGTAGACTTATTTGCAACCATTGGAATCACAACTGGTGGTGCAGTTTTTTTGTATGTCACACAAATCTTAAACTGTTTAGAATGTGCTTCTCCAAAAAGTCTCAGAAGTCTACCTCACCTGAGTCGGAATAAAAGCTCTCACCCAGACAATTTCATCATCATTTTATACCAAACAACACAGCACCAACCTGCCTTTCTTTTCCCTCTCTCCAGTGCCCATGTGGGCCATAGGTGCCATCGTGGTTGTGGTCCTCGCCCTTATCGCGTGCATGGTATTCTGCATCTACAAGAAGTGCATCAACAAGACCAAGAAGCCCAAAAAGGTCCGTGAGAGGAAGGGAGGACGAGGGCGCAGGAAGAAGGATAAGGACGGAGAGGATGGAGAAGAGAACAAGGTGAGAAGAGCTTCTATTGTGCATGTAGACTAATGTGGTTGCATGAGAACTTCGTACTTGGCTTCCAGTGAAGGTCCTTACTAAAGGGTCATGTATCAGAGGATGTACATGGGTGTCTACACCCTCCACAGGACAACAGATGGAGTTAGCAGCAACAAAAACTGCTCTGATTTGTATTTGATTGTAATCACCGCTTTACTGTCCACATCTGTTTGGCTTTTATCCAAGTTGAGACTAGCAATGGCTGAAATGGCAAACTAGGCACAGTATGGTAAACACACTGTGAAAGGATGACAGAGTCAGCACTGCTGCTCCCTTGTGATTGGATACAAGGTTTATGGCAATAAGCATCAATGTGGGGACAAACATTACTGGATAAAATAATCTTTATCTTTTTTAAATCAATGATTAAATGGTTGGTCATAATTACTGATTATATAATCCTCAAAGGTAGGCTATTAAGAGCACAGTTGACATTCTTTGGTGCATTACTGCCACCTACAGGTCCGTGTAATAATATGAAGCCAATCACCAACCAACCAAAAAACTACACATGGTACCTTTAAGACCCTGGTCTCCACAAAACATTGAAAACTTTCATGCTATCTTATATCATTTTCAATCCAGCCTTTCTCTTTGGTGTATTATATCTAGAATAGTAAAGGTTTAATCCTTTTGAACTAAATATATTTGCCTAATAGCAGGAATCATAGTGCTCTGCAAAGACTGGAATACGAATGAAATGTGGAAGCTTAATAATGTCTGTTAACTGCCTATCACCCTTTGTGTCTTGTAGGATGGGGAGGATGGAGGAAAAGAGGAGGAAAAGGAGTCTTTGGGCAAACTGGAGTACTCTCTGGACTATAACTTCACTGATAACCAGGTACATATGCACACACCTGTACATAGTATTTAGCAAACATACACAACAATATCCCAACTTCCAAGGATTAAAAGAAATTATAAGCCCAACAATAGGACTTGCTCTCCGTCAGGATTTGGGGCCCAAGATTGTTTCTGCCACCGGATTTATCTCCCTCTCTCCCTTTCCTCTTCCAGCTGATAGTCGGCATCCTGCAGGCTCAGGACCTCCCAGCCATGGACATTGGTGGGACCTCAGACCCTTACGTTAAGGTCTACATGCTGCCAGACAAGAAGAAAAAGTTTGAGACCAAAGTCCAGCGCAAGAATCTCAGTCCTGTCTTCAATGAGACCTTCACCTTTAAGGTCTGTGCATTGACCCTGGAGATCACGTCAAAGATTAGATCAGATTTTCCCCAAAAACGTAAACTTTTTTCAATACTCTCCCTCTCCAGATACCCTACAGTGATTTGGGTGGTCAGACTCTGGTCATGGCAGTTTTCGACTTTGACCGTTTCGGTAAACATGACGTCATTGGCGAGATCAAAATCGCCATGAACACTATTGACCTCGGACAGCCGATACAAGAATGGAAAGATCTGGTTGGAGGAGAGAAAGAGGAGGTACATGATTTTTGACTACAATAATAACATTTAAAGCAACTGTAGTGCAACAGTGCAACAGGAAGTGATTGTGTATATTTAACTGGCATCTGTGCATGCTTGTACACATTTTGTCCCTGGCAGCAAGAGAAGCTGGGGGATATCTGTATTTCCCTTCGTTACGTCCCAACGGCCGGCAAGCTAACGGTGAACATCATGGAAGCCAAAAACCTCAAGAAGATGGACGTTGGAGGACTGTCAGGTGAGCACAACACACACACACAGACCCATATTTACCTGCATGCTTGAACTAAACACATAATTGAGATTGGAATATCTTTGTCTCAGATCCCTTTGTCAAGGTGGTTCTGCAGCACAATGGAAAGAGGCTGAAGAAGAAGAAGACATCAGTTAAACAAAACACTCTGAATCCATACTTCAATGAAAGCTTTAGCTTTGAGATCCCTTTCTCCCAGATCCAGGTTTGTATACCACACATCTACAGCATGAAGGGTTGAAGTTTCTGTAGACATCGGTTAACCATATCGACACAATTTTGGAGTTGAATACCTTGCAAGGTAGTTGCTGAGAAAAGCGAGACCTGTGACCCAACAATTAAATGATTTAAATTAACAATCTTAAACTAAATAGTCTCAGAACTTCTATAACAAAATGAAAGACTGTCTCCATTTATCTTCAACCGGATTCTTGTGCAGACAGAAAGACAGCACAAGGAATACATTCCACCAGCTCAAAAAATACTATTTACTTAGAACTGAAACATATAAATATGCATTGGTCTAACCACAGGTTCTCTTGCTCTGTTGTCTCCACACAGAAAGTCCAGGTGCTGATCACTGTGTACGACTACGACAAGCTGGGCAGCAACGACGCCATCGGAAAGTGCTGGATCGGATACGGTGCCTCGGGTGTCGGGCTACGCCACTGGTCGGACATGCTGGCCAATCCCAGGCGCCCAGTGGCCCAGTGGCACACGCTGTGCCCAGAGGAAGAAGTGGATGCTGCTCTGAAGGCCCCCATCCGCTAAACGTTCACACACATACACACATATATATACACATTTATCTGCATATGAGGGTATGAGGGTTTTTTTTTTTTTTGATCTGAAACCAAACAACTGTAGCTTTTGTAAAATGGCCTCTAACTTGAATGGTTACATTTAATGTGCTTCAGTTTTACGCCATTTTGTAATTCTTTACAATAATTCATTTTGGGATCTCTTTATATAACAACAAATGTGCTTTATATTGTATTGGAGACATACCATAGAAATGCATAGAAAAACATTAAACATCACACATACTGTATGTATGGCTCACATATTGCTGTAATATATTAAAGGCCCACTCCAGCAAGAATCAAATCAAAATCAAAGCAGGATATCCTGACTGTCATCCTTAAAAAATGCAACTTCATAGTCTTTGATAGTCTTTTTATAGGTAGTTCCTACCTGGTGTCCACATGCTTTCTGTTACAAAAAGTCTCAAGTTCAATGCGAGAAAGATGTTTTTTGCATTTGTAAAATTAGAATGCCCCTTTAATTTCTATTTTTGTGCCCATTTTCTTAGGACCACCTTTATTATATTGAGCTAAGCTTTCTTTTGTGTATCTATGTCATGGTTATCTGAAAGCTAAAATGTCATTTTTCCAGCATCAGGATAGTATTATTAAGTGAATTTTGATACTGAGGCACAATTAGAACAAATGAGAATCAATATCCTCTATCTTACTTCAGTGATTTGTTAGTATTTCTCAAAAACAAGACCACGCTGTCCCTTCCTCTCTTGGTTATTTCAATGCAAGTTGGATTATGTTATCTGTCATTGCAAACATCTCTGAAAATTTTAGCTCCATTTGCATCTCTATTTGGAGAAAAGTGTCCTGTTTTGTGCAATTCAGCAGAAATCCTGGCCAAATCCTAGCATCTGAGATTTAATTATTAATAGACATAATTCAAGACACAGTGTTTCTAGTATTTTGTCCACTCCTTGAGGAAGAAAGGGAGTTCTTGCTGTTTGATTAATACTAAACTACTACTGAGGAGCTTAACTGTGAATCCTCATTTTGATTTCGACTTATTTAATTTCCTTTTGGCTTTCCTCTTGTTTACCCAGATCACCCTCTCATCCACCAGTCTAAACTTGATTTTTCCATATCAAATGTGCTGTGTTTAGTTACATGTTTATACTGATTATTGTCTGTGGTTCTGTCTGTGCTTGTGTTTGAATGAGTGGAGATCCTGCTTGGGGTGTCTGGTGAGTGTGCATATTGGCGTGCCTGTGTGTGTGCGTGTTGTCAAAAATGGAAAGCTGTATGGTTTCACTTGACATACTATGTGATTGTAAATAAATAGCTGAATAAATAAAACGTTTCCAAACAACGACAGATGGTTGAGCGGTTGGATGGATTTACACATGCATACATGCACACTGTAATACCCTCATGTGTGAACATATCTTTCATTTGCACACAAGCAGAGAATCACATACAGGTAGAATCAATTCAATGCATCATTTAGGGTTAAAGATATCATAGTCTTTTATAAAAATCTATTTGAACCTTGAAATATTTATCTCTCATATCAGGCTTCAGAATGGGATTAAGCCTCATGATACAATCAGTTGTACTGTTACATGAGCGGCCTTTTATTGTAATTTTTCAGAGGGTATCTAATCTTCCACTTGATTACTGCTGTCATTTGTCCCGGTAATCCAATTATGAATGTGAAGACTTTTTTTCTGGACAAACATTCCAAAAGCAACAAAAGCTTTCTCTGATGATTTTGATTTCAGCGAGGTCACAGTGTGGGCATGTGTGTCCTGATTCGTTGTGGCGAGTGAAAGACTGGATTAACAGTGTGTCCTCTTTAGTCCTTGCCTCACGCAATGAGCCAAACATGTGAGGGGGGAATTAGAGAGGAGGGAAAGAGAGAGGGAGGGTGGAAGGGTGTACAGGAAAAATAATTACCACAGACAAGGAGAAAGACACATAGTGAAGAAAGCCAGTGTGTGTTCTCAAAATAAACTAAAAGCACAGATTATGAATGACATGATAATGTTGCAGCAATGTAAAATTAAAAGATAGTCACTATCATATATGGTTAATCTCTTTTTTCATTAAAAAACCTCTAGAGCAGGGGTGTCAAACTCATTTCCGTTCAAGGGCCACATACAGCCAAATTTGATCTCATATAGGACTGACCAATAAACAGATGGAAGGGAGGAAGGGAGGAAGGAAGGAAATAAGGATGGAAAGAAGGGAAAAGTGATAGGAAGGAAAGAAAGGAGGGAGGGAAAGACAAAAGGAAGGAAGGACGGAAGGAAAGAAGGAAGGAAGGAAGGAAGGAAGGAAGGAAGGAAGGAAGGAAAAGGGAATAGGAAGGAAAGGAAAGGAGAAAGGAAGAAAGGAAAAGAAGACAAGCAAGGAAGGAAGGAAGGAAGGAAAGGAAGAAAGTAAAAGAAGATGAAGGAAAGATGGAAGAAAGGAAGAATGGAGGGAAGGAAACAAAGAAGGAAAGAAGTAAGAAAGGGAGGAAGGAAGGACAGATTATAGGAGGGTAGGAAGGAAAAGAAGACAAGAAGAAAAATGGGTCGGATTGGACGCCTTGGCAGGCCGGTTCTGGCCCACGGGCCGCATGTTTAGTGTCAGGTCAGTAGCATTGACTTTGCTCATAGAGACTGAGGAAAATCTCTGTTAAGGTGTGTCCTGACTAAATGTAAGGTAGATTTTTTAGTGGCCGTTTTCAGCACTGTTCAAGTAACGATCATGCATTTAGAATTCCCCAGATTTCGGTAGGTGGAGATCTCTAGCCTGGTATCACAACACCAGCTAAATATAACAAAAACATACTTGTGCGTATTATATTCCATTTCAGCCAACTCTTACACACTGACCTCTAAGTGAATTATAAAATGTATATCTTTATATGTTCTTTTGTTGCACTGCTGTGCGCTGGGAGGAACAACATACACAACACAGAAATGACTAAATCCTGAAATCTCGAAATATATAAACAGTATATGATGATCGATATTTTACATTACCACAAAAGATCAAATGACTGTGTGTAATATTGCAGAGAATTATCAGTGGCTGTAGCTCTTCTAGGCTTTATAGTAGGTTGCATCTCATAGTTTGGCTCTCTAACCTGGAGCTTTACTGTTTTGGTTCATTCTCAGTGCTCTCATTGCATCATTTCGGAGAAAAAGCTCTAAAAACCACTGTACACTATGTGCTCAGCACCAAATGATAAACAGATATGGTTGACGATTAGCTGGTGAACATAATGAAGCATTTAGTAGCTATTGAGCCAGGTATTTCCCTTAGGGGTTAGTAGAGAACAAAAAACTGATTTAAAAGAGAGTGTTGTTTTTTTCAGTGTCATTCCTCCATAGCCTCTGTTATCAGTCCATATATCTGGTGAAAGAATCATTTGGCAGTCAGGTTCATGCATCAGGTGAGATAAACTCTGATAAACTTCCAAACCCTCACCTCAAACGATCCATATCAGAGCTGTTATGTAACATTCCACTTACCATACAGCTATAACACCACCAGCACGCACACCAACAACACAAACAACACCAGCAAGCAAAAAAACAAAATCCTCAAATTAAATAAATTAGGGCAACTGAAGTAAGTACACACAGACATTATTCATAAAAGCAACAAACGAGGTAGTATTAAAGAGTAAACATGAGTCTTTAAAGGACCGGTGTGTAAGATTTAGTGGCGTCAAGTGGTGAGGTTGCACTCAACTGAATAATCCCACAATCCTCTAGGGTGGCTGTGAAACTTGTGAAAATGTGAAGGCGTATTGTTGAGGCAGTGTTTGGTTTGTTTGTTCTGGCCAACACTAACATTGGCTTTGGTGCTAGTAGTCTGACAGCTAGTGAAAGGGAAATCACCAGAGTGCAGTGAATTAACTCAAATGATTGTAGTATAAAGACACATGTGTGTGGAAGGTCCAGTCATTGGTTCATAAGTACTCCTGCTATAATTACACCATGAAGACAAAAGAACACTCCAAGAAACTCCAAGAAAAGGTTATTGAAAATGATGATTACAACTATGTGTCAATATGCATTTCAGCACCTGAGTATTGGTTTAGGACAGCCTTGAAAAACTATTAACCTATGTTTAAATTCCACTTTCCATTTTCACACTCTGTTCATGTGCAACCACCCTGCAGTGCCTTAATACTCCACATGGGGGCAGATATGGCACATCACCAGTTTGGGAACCATGGCTTTAGACCAAAATGCAGGAACTTGTATATCAGCTGCTGATTTTTCTAAAGCTAGAATTTCCTGTAAGCATGAGTCATAACAGATGATTTAAAAAAAAGAGAGATTGATTCAGTTATACTTCTTTTGTTTGGTGTGAGTCCACAAATTCAAAGCCAAAACATTACAAAATGGAACAGTGACAAAACCAACTCAATGCATGTGTTTTTTTTAATTAACAATACAGCTTATCAAGAAACATTCAATATCAGTCCCACACACTGTCAAAGCCAACTGTGTGGCCCTGGCCCAAGAAGATCAAAGACAGGGAATGTGTGGTTCATCCATTTCACATCTGCTTCCCTTTTTTGATCCAATTTTTAGTTTTTGTGTTCTCTTTCCTCTTTTACTTCCAGCGACCACCCACCTTCCCTTTGCCATGGACCTTTTTACTGTAAGAGGAAGAGAGAAAAGAAAAGTAGACATAGCAATGAAGTGAGGGAGATGATAGTGATAGAAATGTCCATGTGCAGCTTATCATCATTTGTATAGTAGTGTAATCACTCACAATTTCTGAGCATGTTGGATTCTGTTCAGCAGCACAATGATCTGTGGGAAACACAAACAGAAATGTAACATAACACTGACAAATGATAATTATGAATCATGCATCAGTTCTTTTAACAATCACAGCGCGTATGAGCCATTATGTACTCATTGCTGTACTGCAGTGTCTCATGTTTCTGGTGATGATGTGTTCTGTCGAGTGAAATGTTGCAGAATAAGATGTAAGATATATCTCAGTCTTCTTGCTGAATACATCACAAAGTAATGTAATGTTATTTATCATAAAGTAGATTGAGATGCATTGAGGGAAATAAAATCCTTTTAGTGGTCATATGATCGAAATGTAGCTCTTTAAAATGATCTTTTCTGGGAGCTGCAGGCAAAGTGTGCAGATCTTTTTTTTGATGCAGCACCTTTAAGGTTTTTTTCTTTTAATGTGTGTGAGAGTAGATGTTTCTGTGATAATTTTGAAGATATAAAGATGAGGTGAATCAGGAGTTCTTTCTTAATGCACGTTTAATGTGGGCTCGGGTCATCAGACAGTATGCAGGATCAGTATCCTGCTACATGATCTTAGAAAGTCCGGCGCCAGACAAGAAAAACATACTAACAGTGTGTGTGTGCTCTTCATTTATTGTTGTTGACATCAAAGCATTACCTCATATTTCTGGTGCTTCATGTGCTCCATGAAGTCAAACTTCTCAGACTCCAGCTGGTAGATGGAGTTCCACATCTCCTGGGCGTGTTGCCTTGGAAACACAAAGAGAAGAATTAAAAAATGTTTTGGACATTGATTTGACTAATTTGCGGTCTTTGAGACAAAGTCATGATGTTGCGTCCGGGTTAGGGCTGCAACTCATTATTATTTTCATTATCTATTAATGTGAAAATCACATTTTTTCAGAATCCAGGAAAGCAGGAAATCCTTACAAATAAAGAGGCTTGAAGAATAATGTCATTTTTGCTGGTAAATAATGGATTATCAAATTTGGTGCTGAACCTAACAACCTAGCAAAACAACAACAAACAAAATATTTTCAATTAATTTTCTGTCGACTGACAAATTGAATAATCATTGCAGCTTCTGTAGCTCAATGCAATCTCTAATTCAATGTTTCTTTCATTGATATTTCTGACAGTGAAATGTGTTCCTAGGGTTTATTTCTATATTTTAAGACAAATCAGCATCCACTACAGCACTTGCTTATTGAAACTGAAACCTTCATGATTTTAACAGTTGTTTTTTTAGCATCTAAAAAGTTACAGATCGCATGCTGTTTTTTACTGTGTGGCTCATGTAAGTCATTGTAACTTACTGGCTTTTCCCAGACATTCCTTCATGCTGAAAACTAACCGTAATTGTTTCTTTCTTATCTAAATATTTCCAAATTCTCTAAAAAAAATGCCTTTGTCATTTAGCCCACGCTGTCCGGTCTCCCTTTGTTGGGTTTCAGTGCTGTGGGTGTTTGATCCCTCAGTGTGCCTTTAACACTTTCAGATGTGTTCAACTGTTTTCCATGTTTTCATTAGTACAAGGCAGCTGTGGTTCAGGAGTTAGAGCAATCGTCCACCTAACAATAGATGGTGGTTTGATTCCAGGCCCCTCCAGCCTATGTGTCGCTGTGCCCTTGGGCAAGATACTTAGCACCAAATCACTCCTGATGGCTGTGCCAATTGTGTGTTAATGTGTATGAATGTTAGCTCCCAGGTTGGCACCCTGCCATCAGTGTGTGAATGGGTGAATGTAACATATACTATAAAAGTGCTTTGAGTGGTCAAAAAGACTAGAAAAGGACTAAGTACAGTCCATTTAGTACATTTTCACTTTTAACAAGAAAAAACACAAACCAAAATCTTGAGTAACAGTGCTCAGGTTGTTGGAGTATAACTTATAATACTAATTTATAACAATAAAGAGCATGACAGAGTGACTAACATTAGTCTAGACCTCAACAGACTAATGTGGGTAGCACTGTTAGACCCTGCATGTTTTAGGTATCTTCCCCACTCTAACACACCTGATTCTAATTATAAACTCGTTATAAAGCAGCTGAAGCTTGTCAAGGGGCTTTATAACGAGTTAGAATCAGGTATGTTACAATGGGGAGATACCTAAAGCATGCAGGGCAGTAGCTCTCCAGGAGCAGGGTTGGAGACCACTGAGTTAGACTAACATGCTGACAATAAATGAAAGCAGATAAACACACTTTTTAAAATATTACCCATTTGCTGTTGTGGTTTTGGCTTTAGAAAGGTTAAATCAACGACTTCACTCACAATATTTCAACATATTTTGAAATCCGAAGCTTGACAGGTATATGTTTTCTTAGCTTTAAATGGACCAATGCAAACTGGGAGAGGGGTTTGGCAAATTAAACAACAAATTAAATCAGAGACATGGCTGAATGTACCATATGGTCATAATGGTCATCTGGGCACATGCCCAAGGGCCCTTGAACAGAAAGGAGTGTTCCATGAAGGGAAAAAAAAAAAAATGGATAAGTGGCTTCTTTTTTTTTTTTTTTTTGCCGGGCTTTACAGAATTACAACATAACGCTTGACCCATTCTCTTGATGATGATGATTATGGTCACTAGTATATCCAAAACAGAATATAGAGTTACAAGGTTTCCACCTGACAGTAGTATTATCCAATCAGAATAAAATAAAAGCTGTTGGGGAACATGAGCTTAAGTTCCCAGGGGCCCTATAGGGCTACAAATGTACTAATGTAGCATCAATGAAAGAGCGCCTCTTGAATTCATCCTTGTCATTATGATACAAATTTGCAACCAAGTTCATCACCTTTCACTTTTAATACCAAATCTAAAGCTTCAATAATGGTGTAACATCATTGGTTAGCTGGAAAGCTGGAACTACAAAACGTGAAGACTCACTTGAGCGCGTCCTCCCTCAGATTATCGATGGCTAGCGGCTGTCGCCTCTCAGACAGAGTTTTCCTCTTGATCTCTCGGCCTGTCATGCGCTTGCCCCTCCTCAACTCAGCCTGGGACACCAAACACACACAATACACAGTCATCCTCTACTACATCATCATCATCTCTGCCTCATCATCATTATCATCACCACTGACATTAAGAGCAGGCTGACCTTAGCCAAGAAGCCTCCAAAGTTTGCTCCCATGCCTGACAGCACTTTCTTCTTTTTGGCATCATCATCAGCCTTCTTCTTGGCTTCCTCTTCCTCTTTTCTGTGGCGCTCCTCCTGACAGATGAAGACAGATGGAATGATTCATAAAAATGGAAAACATGTTTCTATGTTGAATTGTATTTCTTGTGTGCCTGGAGGGAAGATTTGATGTTGTGTTTAACACATTTGATTAGCAAATATATAGATTAAGGCTTGGGTAAAGTATAGAAAATATAATAACACTGTGCAGACAAGGTGATAAGTGAATTTATTTGTGTGTGTGTATGTGTATGTTACCGTAATCCTGTTCTGTCTGTCCTTCTCCTTCTCTGCTCGGACCCTCTGGATCTCAGCTCTATCTGACCGACGGCGATCCTGATGGAAAGCAAAACAAGAAAAGCCATGAAACAAGATGCTTTGTAAGCTATTAAAAGGTATATTTTAGCACCATTCTTTTTTTTAAAGACTTATTTTTCAGCTTTATTTAGATATTAATTGGCAAAGTTGCTGACAGGAAACAGAGACAGAGAGGGGAATGACCTGACCAGATTCGAACCAGGGATCCTGCAATTATATGGCATGCTCTTTAACCACTTGACCACCAGGACACTCTGCACCATTCTAACCAAATTACATTCAAGAGGAGACCTGGCTTTGTGTCTCCTTTTTAATTGATCATCAGAATATTTTTGATAATCAGCATCCTCGCTCACATTCGTTCTATGCCAGCCATGTCCAAACTATTCCATAAAGGGCCGTGTACCTGCAGGTTTTTGTTCCAACCAATCAAGAGCATATGATTCGATCACTTTTATTAAATGAGTCAAGCCTTGTGTGATCCTGCTTGGTTGGAATGAAAACTTGCAGCCACATGAACCCATTATGGAATAGTTTGGACACCTCTGTTCCAAACTATTTACTTTCACTATGTACATCAGCACCTGATTACTGTTTACACTCAATCAGGTGCATATAATCCCATTCATGTTTCTACAGAGATTGTTGGGAGGTGTTATGTCTTAGAGGACTTACGATTCGTTCCATGAGAGCAATAAGTTCTTCCTCATCCTTCTTCCTCTGGTCAAAGTGGACATCGATTAGAGTATGAAGCTCCAGTAAGTCCTTCTCCATGCGCTTTCTGTGGATGTCCTAGTGGAACAAGGGAAAGTTTATTTCCATGTGGGCATTGCTACACAATTATTACACGATTATTACTGCACGACTAGGTAAAAACTCAAACTGACCATAGCCTGACCATCATGACAGGTATAGTGCAATCAGACTTTAGAGAGCTTGTAAGGACTCTGGCTGTTGAATTGTGGATCAACTGAAGAATTCTTGCTGTCATGGATAGGTCAGATGAAGATGTATGGAAGTAATCAATTCTGGATGTTATGAAAGCATATTTGGGTTTCTAAATTTGAAGAATTTGGGTGTCTCTAGGTGCATTAGATGAGATGAGATGGATCTTGAAAAATACATTTTTGCAGCAAGCAATATTAATGGAAATATCCAAGAAAATTGTTCCTTGCATGGTTGGACCAAAAAGCAACATCTCTGTCGCCTACTGTAGGTACATCAATGTAGGAAGCTGTTACACATCCAATGATGGACTTGTGACAAGCTGTTCTCAAAATTTCACAAACTGGGAAGATTCATCAGTTGTTACAGAGAGATAGATGAGTGTGTTGTCAGCATAGAAAAGATGATTTTTGTTGTACTTTTTGAAAATCTGAACAAATTACCACACAGAACAAAAGTTGTCCATAACGGATCCCTGCGGAACACTATAATTAACCATAGAACGGGAAACTATAGTATTATTGAATACAACATTTGTTGTCCTGTAAAAGTAAAGAAGCAACAAGTGTTGACTTTATTATTTGTATGATAAATGTATGATTGTGCACTGTTTGGCTTGTAACTGTGCTCTCTTGTGGAATGTGCTCATTGCTATTCTTTAAGAAGTTTACTGCTACTTCTTTAGTGTGTCCATGTTAGGATAAGATAGAAGTTCTGAGTTTTGGGATGTATGACCACTGTCTGGTCCCTATAGGTCTGTGTGTCCTGAGGAATGCTCACATTAAGGAGTTTGATTGTTACCAGGTCTCTGACCTGTCCCCATGTATGGGCAAAGGCTTGGGGTCTTGGACAAGGCAGGACATGTTTAAGAGACAGTTGATCATTATAGCTGAAGGCTCCACTTTCCTGTGTCCGGGGGTTGTGTGACCCTTGTAAGACATGACTTTTGGGTAACAAATATATGCAAAGGTATATATTTGTGGCTATTTGCCATTGGCTGTAGTCATATAGGTTGACATGTTTGACCAACCACAAATCATTGATTTGTTCCTTCAGAGACTATAATATGTTATGTTTGTTCTTTGCTTGTTGAAATGAGCTGATGTCACTTTGTGTATATGCTTTGTGTAATTGTTTAATCTTGAACCTAGCACTGATTTGTGTATTATTTCATCTTTGTGTTCAGTATTTTCAGACAATGTCCATGACAGTTCTGTCACTCAGACCTGAGCAGAACCAGACAAGTGCCATTCAGCTTATTGAGACCAAAAAAGGTTTTCAGTGCACTCTGAGATGGTGCACTATGGTGTTATGGTTGACAGTGTCAAAAGCAGGACTCAAATCTAGCTAGCAACCACAGTTTCTAAGCATTAACCGCTTTCTTTCCCCCTGCTGGCAGAACAGAAGCCAATCTGTTTACACAAGCTGCAACATGACAGCTGTGGCTTCAACATTTATGATACTGCAGTGTTAAAAAAGAGGCAAAACTAATCTGACTTAATCCCCCTTTTCATAACTTACATCAAAATCCACCCTATCTCCCTCAGGAATCTTTGGAGGGGCAAGTTGAGGCACCATAGGTCTGTATGAAAAAAGAGTAGTTGAAACATATAAATAAGATTAGTGAAATATTAAATTTGGACCAGGAAAACTAGAACAGCTGCTACAAAACAGAACGGTGGAGAGTGACTGAACATACTTGGGTTTGGGACGCTCCTCCTCTGTTGATGAGAGAAAAAACATAAGAGTAAATATAAATGTCTCCCTGAACTGTGTGAAAGGAGGGAATCTGAACAGTGTTAGCAAAGCTATTAATGTGACTGAAAGCAAAGCATGCACGTGACAGAGAAACACAAAGTCAACATTTCATATTAGGCTTGTTATGCAAGGATGTTTATATCACCAAAACACCTTTCTTACCAATCCAGGATCAATTTTTACATTACGAGATTTTAACCACATTTAGCACTTGTTAGGCCATTGTCAAACTTTTTTTTTAAAATATGGCTAATTATAGAATTTAATACTGTGTTTCCTAAATGTAAGCTTGTGAGACTGGTGTTAGGACTCTTAAAATACTCTAAAAGTCTGGGAGGATTAACGAGGGTAGATTTGATTATTAATTTTGGGGAAAAAATGTTTGATTAAGCCAATATAGTGCTGCAAGTAAGGAGGAAAATCACGAGTTTTACCCCTTTAGGGAATCACACTTCTGCTATTTCTCACCTTCCTCCTGGACGTCTTGATCTGACGGACCAGCCACATAAAAAATGAAAGATGGAAGGATGGCAACCAAGCGATGAAGGCATCATTAAAAATGGGTGAAAAGTACACATGAGGAGAGCAAGGCAATAGAAATGTTAAGGTGGAAGAAGAGGAGCGCAGGAGAAAAGATAGAATGAGGAATGAGAACGAGGGAAAGGCGGAAAAATGTAGGAAAATTGAAAATAGAATAAAATGAACATGACAAAGAGATGAGAAGGTATATAGAAGCAAAGGAAGGAAGGAAGAAATCAACACTCCAGGGGGTCAAGAGGCAAAAATGGAGAAAAGACCATGAGGAGAGAAGGAGGGGAGAGGTGTGGAATGATTGAAAGAAGTCCCAAGTTAAAAATCAGGTACTGCTGACGAAGCAAGCTTAAAACTATCATTTCCCGTCATGCAATGAAGGCCACACTGTTGACAGGCATGTCCCATCCAGTGTGGCTGCAGGGAAATGTAGTTTTGTGGAACATTCTGTGGGCGTTCATTACATCATGCACATACAGATACTGTAGATGAGTTTTATTCTTATAAACATTTTTAGGAGGTAGGATTGAGGTCATAGGTGAAACCTTAATGGGGAGGGCCAAAGAACCATAATCTAGCCATCTGGCAAGGCCAATACTACTAAAAAGCCTTTGCCACTCAGATATTTGTAGTCAGATCTGTCATACTGTGCTCCAAAACATGGTGGACCTTTGACCCCGAGCACTAAGGTTTAAATCCAGATTTCAGTTTGAGTTCTTGTGGTACTAAAACTCAAATCTGGTATGTGCATGTGTATAATTATTCAGGTCAGTGCACGTACAATGGTTGCAACTGTATAAAAAAATAAAGAAATTGTACTACCTTTAAAGGCAAAACATGTTCCAAAACAGAAGCTGTGCATCAGTATGATGTTTCTATTAAGTTGGAATGGTCACTTGACTTTAGGTGAACCTGAGGAGGTCTCTTCAAAAGTTAGCCAGGACAGATATTATATGACTCTCCAAAATTTCTTCAAGATCTGAATCCTGCAGCTGCTCAATTGAAAATTAAACCTAATTCTATCTCTAAGGGTCAGCCTTAAATAATAGGCTGAAAGTGTTTAAACCACTCTGTCAAACTGAAGGGAACTGCAGAGAGGGAATAGTCACTACAAGCAATGTTGTTCACATTACACATAATAATTTGATCCATTGTTGATATAAAAATATTGATTAGTGCAGCTTAAATGAATGGATAATGATTTTAAAAAACACATTTCCTGAATAAATGGCTTGTTGGAATAAAACATAGTAAAAAATGCTTATAAGATAATAGAAACATATTTGATTTCTATTTTGGGGGTTTATACCTTTAAAGCACCAGTTGCAGCAGCTGGCAACAAGAAACGCAGTACAATCTTCATAACACTGACAAAAGCAGGATCAACATGGCAATGGTAATGTGCTCAGATATGACATGATTTTATCCTTACATATGGAAACATACTGTAAGAATACAGTAATGACTACAAAATTCACCATTTACATTTGATATTAAAACACAATACAGGTAAAAGATCGATCACAGTTCTTTTTCAATATGAATGTGATTTAAAATCAGTTAAAAATACATTTCTTCTTTTTAACATATCTGGATATAACTTTCACCTGCACAGGGTCTTATGTCTTAAACTGTAAATGGTGACTAAAAGAGTTATTGGTGATGGCGTGTTGTCACCCTACCTTGATACTCTTGCTGCTCTGATAGTCCGAACCAGCACATTGTCAGCCAATGGGAACGCAGGATACAGGAGAATTTGATAGGTCAGAGTTAGTGAAGTGTAACCCATAACCCACACAGTTATGATGAAGAAGAGAGGGAACAAAAAGGAAAGATGTGTGTCTTTTGAAGGACATTTAATCATAATCACAACTCTTTTTATCAGTCTTTTTGTATGTTTTTGTGTGGTCTTTTCAACACGATGGATCAGTTTTACAATGTTTTCACTCTGAGAGTCCTCCTCCAAGACTTTACCTCCTCCATCCTCCTCCACCTCTACAGTCTCCTCCTCCTCAGGCTCGGCCTCCTGCTCCTCTTCTGCCTCTGGGAGTTCAAAAACAGAGCAATGACAAGTCAGATAAAATGCAGATAAAATGGATTCAACAAATATTCACACATCCTACTGAACTTACCCTCCTCTGCCTGCTCCCTGGACAGAGAGGGAACAGAAACACATCACAGTTAATGCATTCACACTGCCATGAACAATCAACAACACCAACTGATGAGTGGAGATGGATGCTGCACTACTCACTCGTATTCCTCTTCTATGTCTGACATGGCTGCAATAAAGAGAAACAAATGCTAATTAAATCAAATAACATCACGAATGAAGCAGTAGAACACGACAAAGCACGGGGAACCTATCAGAAAAGGATAATGTTAGGATGATTAAAATAATAAGGAAATTAAGGCAGTGGTTGTACTAGAAATTATTAGTTGCGTCATTCAAAAAAACAACTGAATGACAAAAACAAAAGTTAGTTGCAGCTCTGTTTTGAGGGCCTCAATAGTCCTTTGAAGAGTCCTTTTTTAATGAGATCATTTTATTTTCGCCCTGTTCTCAACGTATTTGAGAAGATGGTGACTTTGGTTGGACGTTTCAACACTTTCATATTGAGTCAGTGTTGGTACCCAGAGGATAATCCTTCATAATTATGGTGCCACTAGCTCTACCATCAGGTCAAAAATTACTTTGGCCTACAACTTTGGTCTATGACATGGTACAGAATGTTAAATGTGTGATGGCTTCAAGAACAAAGGTAGCCTGTAGGGACCCACTAGGCCTTTAGCCTTGTTTTGTTTTTGGATCATGCTTGTTTATTTCTTAAATCATAAGAATACCTCCAATGTAAGTAGAAGAATTATATTTTGTCATATATTTTCAGATTTGTACATGTTGTGGATGACAATGTTGGTCTACCACTTTGGTCCAGAGTAAAATAGCTCAACAACTGGATGGATAAACATTCATGGACTCCAGAGGTTGAATCCTATACTGACTTTGGTGAAACCTGGACTTTTTCTGTTGTGCCTTCATGAAGTTAGAGTTTTTAATGAAATGTCTTGACAATTATTGAATGGATTGTAACAGGCTTGGGGATGCTCTGACTAATATAGCACCATTACCAATTTCAAAATTTAAATTTGTCCATTTATTTGAACAAATATGCGTAACATCAACATATTAGCATTGTCATTGGGAGCATATTATCTCTAGCACAGCTGTCTCAAAGTCACAGCTGCAAGTGGCTGTATACAGTACTAAAGGTACTTTTTATTTGTCACATACAGTGATATTCAGTCTTTGCATTTAACCTATCCATCCATCCATCCAAGTATTAGGAGCAGTGGGCAGCCACTATGCAGTGCCCAGTTCTATGCTAGTACCTTGTTGCCAGTATTAGTCTTCTTGTAAGCTTGTTTAAGAAAAATGTCATCATAAAATTACAAAACAAAACATCAAGATTTATTGGAAAAACATTATATGCATACCCTGCCTATTTTAGTGGTTGGAAGTTATCTCTACCTATATTAAAATGTTTGAGACCATGATGTTTCTAAAGTATTCAGGAGCAGTGTAATGTTAGTGCAGGCTCGAAGGGCTGGCCGAGCATACGTACGAGTGAGTCATCATCAGTCAAATCACAGGTGGCCACAGTCTCTATTCTCCTGTGATTAATGGAAATAGAAAACCACACAGAAAAACCACAGAGAGACACAATGCACTCTGAGATGGTTTGGGCTATAAATTGTACCTTGGAGCTGCCATTGTTCTGACATAAAAGCACGAACAGACATAGTGAGTGTGTGCTGACACCTTCCTGGCAGGGGATGCGAGAAGATTGATGGAGTGACAACAGGTGAGAATGTGACATTGGTTAAATGCAAAAACACCAGGAGAGATAGAGTTACTATCACTTTCTACGTTCCTCCATCTCTCTCTCTCTCTCTCCCTTTTGTTCCCAAACATACTTTATCCCTCCCCTCTCTCCTCCTAGTTCTGACAAATTTGAGAAGATGATTTACTATGGAAAAAAGGAAGTGGTCAACATTGGTGTTAAGAGATTCTGTCAATTCTCAGTTGTTTAGATTTGATTGTGTTTATATTGTCTATTCATTGAAACTTAACACCACCATCTTCACATCTGATTTCACAGTTTGACATGTTAACTGACAAGCTTATTAAATTATAAGCCATGAAAATCTGTCATCAGTTTGGCTGGGGTGCTTTGACACAGGCCAATGGTCCATTTCAGTTTCTTATGTACTCAAACATATTTCTACACAATATTTTAAAAAAAACCTCAAACACCAAAAACAAGTCAACATTACTGGCAATATCTGGTCTTGACGTTTTGTGTTTCTGTAAGCAACATGTGCTTTTGTGTCATTTTTATGATAGCTGCTGTAGCTTCTCTATCTATCTAAATACATTGTCTATCTAATAATTGCCATATTTAGTGTTTTAGTGTGTCTTTTATGTTGTGTATTTATTGGTTGCGTTTTTTTTTAACTGAAGAGCTACTAAATGGATTTTCATACAATGACAAGTAAAGATCTATCTATCTCTATGTCATTATTATTCCCTCTACACACTGTCACGACATCCCGTCTTCTCAGCTCCCTCCAACTTTCTTTCATCAGGAAGAATTAATAGTCAGGGTCACATTTCTAAAAGTGCTATCTGTCATCAAAAACATCGCCTCGCTCTTCTGTCTGTTGTTGTGCCTATTGCTATGCAAGACCCAGCAGATTGGAATAACAGCACAGCATTTGTCAATGACAAATCATGAAGAGTCTCTTATGCGCTGTTACTATACGCAAAAAGTCGACAAAATAATCAGTTCCAGCTTTCATTGATTTAATTTCAAAACCTTTTATGCATCAGCAAAACATTCAATCAAACACTTCAAGGAATAGTTTGAATTCCTGCTGAGTGTGATGGTCCCACTCTCAACATGAGGTTGCTATCAATCTTTTGATCTAATTCTCAGCAAGAAAGCACATTTCCCAAATGTTGAACAAAGAGTGAAAAAAGTTTGACATTAAACACGACATTTGTTTGATATATGTTGCCAGCAGAGCAGGGATGCCAAACTGAAAACGAAAAAGGTATTTTAAAATTTATGAGAATAGCCTACTCTCACAAGACTGATTGATGGCCTTGCTCAAAGGTTCTTTCTGTCTGATTTCAAATGGATGGGTGCAGCTTAAAAGTAAGACCTATGACTAAAGGCTTGAGGGGTGGCGAGAGGGACGGTGGCTGGGTTGTTAGGCGGTTGAGGAATTACAAATGGATGAATAAGAGGTTCACATTTCTGTCTGGATGGAGCACACAGTCTGAAGCTGCGTGTTTGGAGCTAAATGGGGGAAGGGTGTAGGGTGGAGGGGATAAACGAACCAGGGGATTTAGAAGAAGAGTCAAGTTCCAGCAGACAACGGGCACAGGCCTTAGCTGGGATAATTTTAGTCAAGGGCAATGAGTGTGTACGTGGATTAAAGGAGAATGGGCGTGTAGCAATGTCTCATTTGTGTTAAAGAAGGGCTATTTAAAGGCTCTATAGAAGGTAAAAAATAGTAAGGTAAAAATGCTTTATTCCACAAATGTTTAACTATGGAAGTAAAATTGTGAGTCACGCTAAGGTTTGCGTCATCTTTTTTTGTCACGAGAAACAACAATTAGCCTCTATGTTGCTTGACATTAAAGATCCCTTTAGAAATGACTCCACTTGTTAATAAAGGTGTGCTAACTAGACGACAACAAGGCCACTGTAACACACACACACGTGACCAACTGCTTAGATTAAATTTGTGTATGCCGACATCTGTTTCGTACCCTCTATTTTCCTCTGAGGGCTAAAGTTAGCAACTAGCCTGACCTCGGACTGGTAGTATTTGCTTATGTGGTTGGCATGGACCATAGAGACAAAGGATCAATGTGAAAGGCGGTAGACTATGCATGCCCACAAGACACCAACAGACACACACACATGCCCACTCCTAATACTGTAAGCTTTGAGACCTTTGACAGCTAACTCCAAAGATGGAAATGCTAACTAGCTAAGAGTGCTGTCAAAATAGCACCTTCAGATTGTTAAGGCCATCTGCTGAATGCTTTTATGATTGCTAATGTGAAGATATATCATCCATTCAGCTTATTCATTATATTGAATATATTATTATTTCTGAAAGGTGATTTTATGAAATTAAAAACAACAGAACAACAGCAAAAACATATTTTCCTCATTTACCCATAGTGGTAACTACTCATTAAGATTGCTGGCTTTATTTTGCAAGGGTTTAGAGATATACAATGCTATGCAAAGGTTTTTTGGCACTTTATATGTTTTGAATCTTATATCCATAATGTTACACCATCAGGGAGAACAGTCTGATTGGTCCCAAATGTATTCTGCAGCAGAACAATGACCCCAGACATATACCCAGAGTCATAAAACGATATCTTCAGCAACAAGAAGAACAGAAGAACTGTGGAAACTTCTCCAGGCCACAAGAACAAGCTACCAGCCAAGTACCTGGAGAAACTGTGTGCAGCTGTATTGAGAACTGCTGCTGTTTAAAGGCAAAGCATCCTCACACCAAATATACAATTCATTACGTTTTCTTTTGTTTACTGAACTATAAATGAGGTTAGCTGATAAATAAAATGTATTAAAAGGCATTATTTCAAATCCTCACTTTACTTATAGTACCTGGCATTTTTGCACAGTAGCCTACTGTATCTCTCATCAGATTTCTGCAGCTGCTTGAAAAGAAAGTTAAAGGAATTTCATTTCCACAGCTTAAAGCAGCAGTTTTACTAATAGTTTAAAATAACTTTTGACAGTGAGATAACAGGGACATTAGTTCTGGAAAGACACAATGCCGTTGAAATTAAATTCCATTCACTTCTATTGATATTTCACATCAGATATCTCACAACTTGGGACCGTAAAATAAATCAGTGGTGCATTCATGGATGCTTAGGAATGCAAAGGTTTTGGTCTGGTCTTCAGAAACAGCAGATGGTGAATCTTAGGCCGGAACATCCATGAACACACTAACAACGAAGAGTTTTCAAAACTGAATACATGCAACTAAGTGACCACTGTGATGGATTATGATGATGATGGTAATGATGGATGATACCAGAGTGAAATGAACAGGATGGCTCTCTGTGCTCTCTGACGTACCTGTATGAAGGTGTGGTATCACCAGACCCGAGACAAAGGGACAGAGACAGGCAAGAGAATGGCTGTTGAACAGAGATGGGAGGAGTTTTATACAGACAGGGGGACTATGTGTGTGTGTGCGTTGTATGGATGAGTATGTGTGTACGCACGCTGTGAGAATAACTGAGTGTTTGAATATACACCACAAGAATAACTGTGAGTCTGTGCACAAATGTGCAGATTTGCATATGTGTGTGTGTGTATGTGTGTGTGTGTGTGTGTGTTCAGGGCTGGGGGCCATAGGCGGATTAAGCGGAGGCAGAAAGACGAGCACCCCTCGGGATTAGGGAGAGGAGAGGAATGACCTCACTGGACAAATGGAGGGGTGCCACAGGACAGGTGGGGAAAGGATGACAAAATGATAGAGGGAGGGTGTGACAGATAGAGGGAAAGAAAGCTGGCAGAACTGGAGACGGGGGTTGGTGGGCAGTTTGTTTAAAGACAGTAGTTGTTTTTTCTTATATTAATCAAAGTTTTAATCAAAATAAAGCAAGTCCATGTGATTAAAATGCCTTCTACAGTTTTTTGAAGCTTTCATGTTTAACATTTCATTCATTAAAACTGATGAGACTGATAAGAATTAATAAGTCATTGGTTTGAACAGGGATTTGGTCATAAATGTTTTAAGATTTGATAAAAACGTTAGATTAAGAGTTAAGGGATCATCAGTCATTACAATAACCTGTCAACCACATGACCATCAAATTCATTCTCCTTCTGGGGACCATGAATGTCTACAAAATTTCACAGCAGTCCATCCAATAGTTGTTGAGGCATTTCAGTCTGAATCCAAGTGGTTGACTGATATCCATAGAACCCTAGTGCTAGCATGGCTAAAATATGTTTCATCCATCCTGAGCCCTTTGACACAGGCCAAAGGACCATTTCACTCAGTTCACAGTTGCGTGTGAAAATAGTAGCTTTGATGAGATTCACATTCAAGATTGTGTTTGATATGGCTTTCTTGTTTACACGATCCAAAGCTTCATGACCGACAGTTAGGTGAAATCAGAATCTGTTTACAATAACCATGGGAAAAATGTAGACACAACTGGACCATTTCTCCATTTAGGAAGAAGTGTGAGAAAGGATCGAGCTGAACAGATGTGGATGCTCAACAACAGTGAATAAGGGAGGAGTGGACTGACAGAGGGATAAGCTGATCCAGAAATAGGGACTCATTCACTTTTTCCATGAAAGGGGAGGTTTCCTCACACGTTGTGGAGGTCAAACCCAATCAGGATATAGTCCGGTCTTTAAGAACAGGAATCATCTTGGGTGGTACGGTGGCTCGGTGGTTAGCACTGTTGCCTCACAGCAAGAAGGTCTTGTATTCAATATCCAGCTGGGGCAAGGACTTCCTGTGTGGAGTTTGCATGTTCTCCTCGTATTTGTATGTTAGGTTAATTATTACGTCAGCGCCCTTGACCAAGGTACTTCTTGTAGACTTTTAAATATGCAGCCCATACATCAGTGGAGAGAGTACACAGGAGTCCAGGATGTCTTGCGTTGAAAAGGTTTATTAGCTTCATCACGGAGAATGAATGAATAATCAATACACATACTCTCTTCAATTCTGGAGTTTCGGTCCTCCGGGGATAGTCTTAAACCACACAGATAATGCCATAGCTTGACGCAACTCAGGGACTTTGTCCTCCATCTCACAGGGTTCATCATATCCAACCTATAACTACAGTTACGTCTACTCTGTTCAGAGAGACAGCCAAACACATATCTGACCTCAACTGCTACCTCAACACTATCAGGGTGCCTCCTGGTTTCCCCAAAAGAAGCAGACTCACTGCCTACTACTACCTCAAAGGGATACAGTGTCTAGCCTAGTTTGACCCAGTACATGCCAATGATTGACGTAAATGATGGAAAATTTCCTGTCAGTACTGACCTACAGTAGAATTGGAGTTGGTCCCTGGACGCTGCATAGTGACTGCCCACTGCTCCTAATACTTAGAATGGGTTAAATATAGAGACTTAATCTCACTGTATGTGTAACAAATAATAAAATCTTTACCTTCAGCCGCTAATGAGGGCCATGGAATTTGGATGTAAGCATCAGAAAAGACAAGAGAGTGGACCTTAAATTACAATTATTTTTGTCAGATTACTGTTCTGTGAACTTCTATTTTTAAATGATGTGTTTTTAAAGTAGATTATTTTCTTGATTAATCCATTAGTTGATGGTCAATAAAATGTCTGAAAAAGGTAAAAACTGTCAATCACTGTTTCCCAAAGCCCTGGTGATGTCTTCAAATGTCAACCAACAGTCCATAAGCCAAAGATATTTAGTTTACTATCAGAGAAGCCTAAGGAAACCAGAAAATATTCACATTTTCCTATATGTATTATTTTACCCATGGTGTTCATGTTAAGTGTTTTAAAAGTTTGGTGCAGACTACTTAAAAATCATTAACTTCAACAATGTGAAATTCATTCATATAAAATGTAGGGTTTTTCCTTTTTACTCTTGTAGAAAATATTTGGTTTTGTCTGGTGTCATCCACAAATGCACAGAGTCACTTTCAAAGATCAGATTTGTAAAAGCTGCACACTGATCTCTGTGGACACTTCAAAACACATTTAATATTTGTTTCAAACCCAAAATTCTGAATCAGGGTTGTGAAACTTGTGACGTGGGTCCAGTAGTCTGAGAGTGGACTTTCACCACTCAGAAACCTGTTCCTGCATAAAGTTAATCATTTTGCACACTTCAGGACCTGCTGCTGTTTTAACCTGCTTGGGCTTGTAATGAATGGAGATTTAAGTCTTGAATCAAATAACACAGAGATTTAACTTAATAAAAAACATTTATTATAATAGTTTCATTTTTAACAGCAACAAATAAAGAAATAACTGGTCATCATACTTGAGTAGTTTCATGATGACACCACAGGCATGGTGACTGTAAGGATCTGAGAGGGAGAGAGAAGAAAACAAACAGTGTACAGTGTGTTAATAGATATATTTGTTATTTACTACATTATTCAGCATGTTGTGTTTGTGTATTATTTCTGTACACTGTGTTAGAACAGTTTATGCTTCATATGTGCGTTCTGTACCTGGGTGCTATTGTTGTACTGTGCTACACTGTTCTCCTGGTCGATGAGGAAGGGGTGGAAGATATCAAGATGGAAGAGCGAGGGCCGAGCGGTCAGCACCAGCCGGTCTTCTCCGATATCCAGAACCAGAGAGCGAGATGACGTCTGCACAAGAGAAATGTTACCACGAGACAAGTTAACATATCAAACCACATGAAAATCCTGTTGTCCTGTAGTCTGACTACATGTGTGCAGGCTGGACTTCATCTAATGAGACTGAGGGCGTATTCACACCTGTCTTGTTTGGTTCGGACCAAACCAAAAAAATCGCTGGTGCGGACCTTTTGGGCTGGTGTGAACACAAACCATCGAACTCTGGAGTGGACCAAACAGTCGGACCGAGACCCCGTCGGAGAGGTGGTCTCGGTTCGCTTCCAAACGGACCCTGGAACGGTTCGCTTGATATGTGAATGCGACCGCGCTCGGTCCGACCCAGTTATACATAATCACATGCCTTTTTGGACGCAACAGGCTCTCGTAGCCGACCGCATTATGGGAAATAATTGTTTGATTAGCGCCTTAGCAACTCCAAACCTGATTAGCAAACCGGCAGCTGAAACTGAGTCGTGGCTCAACGTGGGGAGAAGAGGAGACGGAATGTTTACTGGATATTTGGGCAGACGCAAACATCAAAACTATGCGCGCTGCTGGACGTCCATGATTGTTTACTTTAACCGGCGCTTTCCCCCCTTTTTTCCCTTACCGCTTTACCCCGACCCCAGAGCTTTTTGTCCAATGATTGAACGATCTTTGCACACATGTGGATTTGTTGACAAATTCTGGTCCACTTGCGAAAAGCGCAATGTGAACAGGAACCGCACCAAACCAAAAAAGAAACATTGTATTTTGGTCCGGACTAAATAAGCGGACCAAAGGACTTTCCTGGTGTGAATACGCCCTGAGTCAATATTTAATGGAATAGTTTGGCTTCTTTCATGCCAGGAGTTACATGAGAAGATCAATACCAC